>NW_027422597.1:276814-415629 GCF_048934315.1 Petromyzon marinus
CCACCACCCACCACCCATCACTACCCACCACCACCACCACCACCCACCACCACCACCCACCACCACTACCACCACCCACCACCACCACCCCAACCACCACCACCACCCACCACCACCACCCACCACCACCACCACCACCACCACCCACCACCACCACCCACCACCACCACCCACCACCACCATCACCCACCACCCACCACCACCACCACCCACCACCACCCACCACCCACCACCACCACACACCACCACCACCACCACCACCCACCACCACCAACATACATTATGCCTGTGTAGGGAACTAAATGGAGAAGAAACGTTACATAGAGCTACGAAATGTTGGCCAAATATGAAGAACACAGGTACTGAGAAAAGTTAGAAAGATAATAAATGAGAGGGAGGTGTAGCAAGAGAACACATTGTGCAACATTTTCTTTTTGTTCCTGGCTAGTAAGTATTATTTCCTAATTGCTTATGCCTCAAAAGTATAGAAAATGGCTATTATTCCCCAAAAACTTTGCGTTTGTGACCAGAACATTGATATTTTGAAATGTACCTATTTTCCAGAACATTGCAGATAGATTCAGTGCTGAGTAAACTTAGAGTAACTTCTATAACATTCTAGAACTTTCCAGCAATATAAATAGTGGTATGAATACAGGGGCCTTAAGCCCACCAGTTCAGTTTAGTTCCAGCCGCCTAAGTGGATACGTATCTGCATTTTTCTGAGATGCCGTCAAGAGGCTGCAAGCATCAGGCAGACGCATTTTGCTTTGTCTGCGGCCAATTTATCAGGACAAGAGCGGAACAAGTACTCTGTGGAAGCATCTGCCGAGATGTGTGAGGCCTACAAGGCATATGTCGGCATGCCTGTCGGGGATCAAGACAAACCCTGGGCACCTCATTTCACCTGCGAGCAATGCAAAAAAAAACTCTGGAAGGCAAGATGGACAATTGGTGCTCGGAATTTTACGTCATGAAATTTGCTAAAATGTACAAAATTGTTAAAGTTTTTAATTGTAGAATGTTTCACAATTTTCAATGTTATTGAAAAAAATATATATCGTATATGAAAAATGTTGCGATAATCTCTTGCACGTTTAGTAAATGGGGTGAAGCAAATTTATTTTTGTGGGACGTTACAGAGCGGGAAAAGAGAGCCATGAAGTTCGCTGTCCCAAGAATTTTTCGGGAACCCACTCACCACTCAAGCAACTGCTGCTTCTGCATTGGTGGACCCTTCCAAACGTCGGACTGGCAAGAACGCACCCGCTATCGCGTATCCGGACCTTCCTTCATCCATCTCCCCGGTGCCAGACTGCCATGAGCTCCCCGTCCCCCACTCCTCCGGAGAGAGACAGAGCAGCCGTCTTTAGAAGAGAGCGGCAAGTCAGAGAGCGAGGAAGACGTGCTGTAGATCCAGACGACAATTTCAGAGGTGCTGCTGAGGAGAGAAACCCACACTACCCCAACCAAAACGACCACAACGACTCGATCAGAGACCTCGGTCTCACCAAGTCCCAATGCCGAGCTCTTGACGTCTAGGCTCAAGCAGTGGAACTGGTTGGATGGAAGCGTGCAAGTCGCAGATCAGAGGAAGCATCACCGACATTTTTGCAGCTTCTCCACCCGTCAAGATGCGGCCCCTGCTTTATGCCACCCTGTGACCGGTCTGCTCGAGGCGTTCGGAATCGCCTGTAACCAGGAATGAGCGGCGCCTCTTCATCGGCAGCTCATCCAGGAGCCTCAAAGCCGTGCTGCTCCATAATGGCAACAAGCACCCCATCTTTTCGCAATCCTCAAAGAGGATTACAACGGCATCAAGACCTTGCTGGACGCCTCGAGGTATGATGAGTATTGTCTGGGAGGTCATCGGAGACTTCAAAATAGGTGGCATTCCTGATGGGTCTCCAAGGCGGGTTTTTACCAAGTTTCCCTGCTATCTTTGCCTTTGGGACAGCAGGGACACCAAGGCACACTACCACAGGCGGAACTGGCCACAGCGGACCGAGTTCTCTGTGGGGAGCAACAACGTCAAGTGGGAGCCACTGGTGGACCCACGGAAGGTGCTGATCCCACCACTGCACATCGAATTGGGCCTCGTGAAACAATTTGTCAGAGCTGTAGATAAGAAGTCGGCAGCCTTCAAGTAGCCTTCAAGACTTCTTTCCTAAGCTGTCTGAGACAAAGGTCAAAGCTGGTGTCTTCTTTGGACCTGGAGTGCAATGAATTCCCCAAGAAGCTCACTAGTAAGGAGAAAGCGGCTTGGGACAGCTTTGTCGCAGTGGTTCGTGGCTTCCTGGCCAATCACAAGGTCGAAAACTATGTGGAGCTGGTTGAGACTCTGGTGAAGAACTACGGCACAATGGGATGTAGGGTGTCCCTCAAAGTCCATGTCCTTGATGCTCATCTTGATACATTCAAGGAGAACACGGGAGCATACTCGGAGGAGCAAGGCGAGCGCTTCCAACAGGATATCACTGAATGAACCAAGAATATGAATCCCTGCAGTCACGAAAGCTTTAAATCAAAACATTATAGCTGTTCACCAAAGTGGCTGATATCATCATAATGTGGAAATATATAGCAGCAGTTTCTGTAGAAACCCATACTCGTAGAGAGCCACATAGACCCAGACACCCATAGAGACCTATAGCAACCCACAGAGACGCTTAGAGACCCATAGAGACCCACAGAGACCCACAGAGCCCCACAGAGACCCATAGAGACCCACAGAGACCCATAGAGACCCACAGAGACCCATAGAGACCCATAGAGACCCACAGAGACCCATAGAGACCCACAGAGACCCATAGAGACCCATAGAGCCCCACAGAGACGCTTAGAGACCCCCAGAGGCCCATAGAGACTCATAGAGACCGATAGAGACCCATAGAGACAAACAGAGACCCCCAGAGACCGATAGATACCCATAGAGACCCATAGAGACTCACAAAGACCCATAGAGACCCATAGAGACCCACAGAGACCCATAAAGCCCCACAGAAACCCATAGAGACCCACATAGACCCTTAGAGACCCCCAGAGACCCATAGAGACCCAGAGAGACCCATAGAGACCCACAGAGACCCATAGAGACCCACAGAGACCCCGAGAAACCCACATAGATCCATAGAGACCAACAGAGAGCCAAAGAGAGGCATAGAGACCCACAGAGACCCATAGACCCATAGAGATCCCCAGAGACCCATAGAGACCCACAGAGACCCATAGAAACCCACAGAGACCTATAGAGACCCATAGAGACCCCCAATGCCCCACAGAGACCCCAGAGACCCACAGAGACCCACAAAGACCCACAGAGACCCATAGAGCTCCACAGAGACCCACAGAGACCCATAGAGACCCATAGAGACCCATATAGACCCATAGAGACCCAGAGAGATCCATAGAGCCCTATAGAGACCCACAAAGACCCATAGAGACCCATAGAGACCCACAGAGATCCTTAGAGACCCATGGAGCTCCAAAGAGACCCACAGAAACCCATAGAGACCCATAGAGACCCACAGAGACCCATAGAGACCCATAAAGACCCATGGAGCACCACAGAGACCCACAGAGACCCAGAGAGACCCATAGAGACCCACAGAGACCCCCAAAGACCCACAGAGACCCATAGAGCCCCACAGAGACCCATAGAGACCCACAGAGACCCACAGAGGTCCTTAGAGACCCATAGAGACCCCCAGAGACCCATAGAGACCCCCAGAGACCCACATATACCCTGAGAGACTGATAGAGACCCATAGAGACCCACAGAGACCCCCAGAGACCCCTAAAGACCCACAGAGACCCATAGAGCCCCACAGAGACCCATGGACCAATAGATATACATAGACCCTCAGAGACACATAGAGACCCACAGAGACCCACAAAGACCCATAGAGACCCACAGAGACCCACAAAGACCCATAGAGACCCACAGCGACCCATAGAGACCCACAGAGACCCATAGAGACCCATAGAGACCCACAGAGACCCATAGAGCCCTACAGAGACCCATAGAGACCCATAGAGACCCACAGAGACCCATAGAGCCCCATAGAGCCCAATAGAAACCCACAGAGACCCATAGAGCCCCACAGTGACCCATAGAAACCCACATAGACCCATAGAGCCCCACAGAGACCCATAGAGACCCACAGAGACCCATAGAGACCCCCAGAGTCCCTCAGAGACATATAGAGACCCACAGAGACCCACAGAGATCTTTAGAGACCCATAAAGATCCAAAGAGACCCACAGAGACCCATAGAGCCCTACAGAGACCCATAGAGACCCACAGAGACCCACAGAGACCCATAGAGACCCACAGAGATCCATAGAGTCCCATAGAGCCCCATAGAGACCCACAGAGACCAATAGAAACCCACATAGACCCATAGAGCCCCACAGAGACCCATAGAGACCCACAGAGACCCATAGAGACCCCCAGAGACCCTCAGAGACATATAGAGACCCACAGAGACCCACAGAGATCCATATAGACCCATAGAGATCCACAGAGACCCATAGAGACCCCACAGAGACCCATAGAGACCCCAAGAGAGCCATAGAGACCCACAGAGATGCATAGAGCCCCACAGAGACACATAGACATATAGATATACATAGACCCTCAGAGACACATAGAGACCCATATTGATGAATAGAGACACATAGAGACCCATATTGATGAATAGAGACCCATAGAGACCCATAGAGCCCCCAAGAGACCCTTAGAGACCCTCAGAAACCCATATAGACTCACAGAGAGCCATAGAGCCCCACAGAGACCCATGGACCCCTAGAGCCCCACAGAGACACATGGACACATAGATATACATAGACCCTCAGAGACACATAGAGACACATAGAGACCCATATTGATGAATAGATACCCATAGAGACCCATAGACCCCCACAGAGACCCATGGACACGTAGATATACATAGACCCTCAGAGACACATAGAGACCCATATTGATGAATAGAGACTCATAGAGATCCACAGATACCCACAGAGCCCCACAGAGACCCATAGAGACCCACAGAGACCCATAGAGACCCATATAGACACATAGAGACCTATATTGATTAATAGAGAGCCACCTTCATTGAAACCATTACGAGATCGAAAGTATTTGTTATTTGACCAGGTGTAAGGCTCAATTGAGCTACAGTGAGCGAAAAAGGTATTTGATCCCCTGCTGATTTTGTACGTTTGCCCACTGACAAAGAAATGATCAGTCTATATTTTTTTATGGTAGGTTTATTTGAACAGTGAGAGACAGAATAACAACAACAAAATCCAGAAAAACTCATGTCAAAAATGTCATGAATTGATTTGCATTTTAATGAGAGAAATAAGTATTTGACCCCCTCTGCAAAACATGACTTAGTACGTGGTGACAAAACCCTTGTTGGCAATCACAGAGGTCAGACGTTTATTGTAGTTGGCCACCCTGGTTTGCACACATCTCAGGAGGGATTTTGTCCCACTCCTCTTTGCAGATCTTCTCCAAGTCATTAAGGTTTCGAGGCTGACGTTTGGCAATTCGAACCTTCAGCTCCCTCCACAGATTTTCTATGGGAATAAGGTCTGGAGACTGGCTAGGCCACTCCAGGACCTTAATGTGCTTCTTCTTGAGCCACTCCTTTGTTGCCTTGGCCGTGTGTTTTGGGTCATTGTCATGCTGGAATACCCATCCACGACCCATTTTCAATGCCCTAGCTGAGGGAAGGAGGTTCTCACCCAAGATTTGACGGTACATGGCCCCGTCCATCGTCCCTTTGATGCGGTGAAGTTGTCCTGTCCCCTTAGCAGAAAAACACCCCGAAAGCATAATGCTTCCACCTCCATGTTTGATGGTGGGGATGGTGTTCTTGGGGTCATAGGCAGCATTCCTCCTCCTCCAAACACGGCGAGTTGAGTTGATGTCAAAGAGCTTCATTTTGGTCTTATCTGACCACAACAATTTCACCCAGTTGTCCTCTGAATCATTCAGATGTTCATTGGCAAACTTCAGACGGGCATGTATATGTGCTTTCTTGAGCAGGGGGGCCTTGTGGGCGCTGCAGGATTTCAGTTCTTCACGGCGTAGTGTGTTGCCAATTGTTTTCTTGGTGACTATGGTCCCAGCTGCCTTTAGATCATTGACAAGATCCTCCCGTGTAGTTCTGGGCTGATTCTTCACCGTTCTCATGATCATTGCAACTCCACGAGGTGAGATCTTGCATGGAGCCCCAGGCCGAGGGAGATTGACAGTTCTTTTGTGTTTCTTCCATTTGCGAATAATCGCACCAACTGTTGTCACCTTCTCACCAAGCTGCTTGGCAATGGTCTTGTAGCCCATTCCAGCCTCGTGTAGGTCTACAATCTTGTGCCTGACATCCTTGGAGACCTCTTTGGTCTTGGCCATGGTGGAGAGTTTTGAATCTGATTGATTGATTTCGTCTGTGGACAAGTGTCTTTAATACAGGTGACAAGCTGAGATTAGGAGCACCCCCTTTAATATGATGATGATGATGATGATGTAAAAGTATGTGGCTTCAGCAGCGTCCCAATATCGGAAGGGAAGAGCATTCCAGACGGCCGCAGAAGCAGCGCATATAGGCAAGGACCGATTTTGACATTCAGTGTCTCATGATCATCAGCAGCAGAGTCAGCCTCCGCTTGATTGAACCAATCAAAATCATGTATTCATGCTGCATGATGATAACGATGATATATACATGTATAGTGCTGAACACGCAGGCAGACACGTGACTTGGAGGCAACACGTGTATTTCACAGCCCCAATAGAGCGAATTACATAACGTGTACACTCTAGACCCCAATAGTGTAACTACATAACGTGTACACTCTAGACCCTAATAGGGTAACTACATAACGTGTACACTCTAGACCCCAATAGGGTAACTACATAACGTGTACACTCTAAACCCCAACAGTCTAACTACATAACGTGTACACTCTAGACCCCAATAGGGTAATACATAACGTGTACACTCTAGACCCCAATAGGTAACTACATAACGTGTACACTCTAGACCCCAATAGGTAACTACATAACGTGTACACTCTAGACCCCAACAGGGTAACTACATAACGTGTACACTCTAGACCCCAACAGGGTTACTACATAACGTGTACACTCTAGACCCCAATAGGTAACTACATAACGTGTACACTCTAGACCCCAATAGGGTAACTACATAACGTGTACACTCTAGACCCCAACAGGTAACTACATAACGTGTACACTCTAGACCCCAACAGGGTAACTACATAACGTGTACACTCTAGACCCCAACAGGGTTACTACATAACGTGTACACTCTAGACCCCAATAGGTAACTACATAACGTGTACACTCTAGACCCCAATAGGGTAACTACATAACGTGTACACTCTAGACCCCAACAGGTAACTACATAACGTGTACACTCTAGACCCCAACAGTGTAACTACATAACGTGTACACTCTAGACCCCAACAGGTAACTACATAACGTGTGCACTCTAGACCCCAACAGTCTAACTACATAACGTGTACACTCTAGACCCCAACAGGTTAACTACATAACGTGTACACTCTAGACCCCAATAGGGTAACTACACAACGTGTACACTCTAGACCCCAACAGGCTAACTACGTAACGTGTACACTCTAGACCCCAACAGGGTAACTACACATCGTGTACACTCTAGACCCCAATAGGGTAACTACATAACGTGTACACTCTAGACCCCAACAGGGTAACTACATAACGTGTACACTCTAGACCCCAAGAGGGTAACTACATAACGTGTACACTCTAGACCCCAACAGGGTAACTACATAACGTGTACACTCTAGACCCCAATAGGGTAACTACATAACGTGTACACTCTAGACCCCAACAGGGTAACTACATAACGTGTACACTCTAGACCCCAACAGGTAACTACATAACTTGTACACTCTAGACCCCAACAGTCTAACTACAAAACGTGTACACTCTAGACCCCAACAGGGTAACTACATAACGTGTACACTCTAGACCCCAACAGGTAACTACATAACGTGTACACTCTAGACCCCAACAGGTAACTACATAACGTGTACACTCTAGACCCCAACAGGGTAACTACATAACGTGTACACTCTAGACCCCAATAGGGTAACTACATAACGTGTACACTCTAGACCCCAACAGGGTAACTACATAACGTGTACACTCTAGACCCCAACAGGTAACTACAAAACGTGTACACTCTAGACCCCAACAGGGTAACTACATAACGTGTACACTCTAGACCCCAACAGGTAACTACATAACGTGTACACTCTAGACCCCAACAGGTAACTACATAACGTGTACACTCTAGACCCCAACAGGTAACTACATAACGTGTACACTCTAGACCCCAACAGGTAACTACATAACGTGTACACTCTAGACCCCAACAGGGTAACTACATAACGTGTACACTCTAGACCCCAACAGGGTAACTAGGTAACGTGTACACTCTAGACCCCAACAGGGTAACTACATAACGTGTACACTCTAGACCCCAATAGGGTAACTACATCACGTGTACACTCTAGACCCCAATAGGGTAACTACATAACGTGTACACTCTAGACCCCAACAGTCTAACTACATAACGTGTACACTCTAGACCCCAATAGGGTAACTACATAACGTGTACACTCTAGACCCCAACAGGGTAACTACATAACGTGTACACTCTAGACCCCAACAGGTTAACTACATAACGTGTACACTCTAGACCCCAACAGGGTAACTACATAACGTGTACACTCTAGACCCCAATAGGGTAACTACATAACGTGTACACTCTAGACCCCAATAGGGTAACTACATAACGTGTACACTCTAGACCCCAATAGCGTAACTACATAACGTGTACACTCTAGACCCCAATAGGGTAACTACATAACGTGTACACTCTAGACTCCAACAGGCTAACTACATAACGTGTACACTCTAGACCCCAACAGGGTAACTACATAACGTGTACACTCTAGACCCCAATAGGGATAACTACATAACGTGTACACTCTAGACCCCAACAGGGCTAACTACATAACGTGTACACTCTAGACCCCAATAGGGTAACTACATAACGTGTACACTCTAGACCCCAACAGGCTAACTACATAGCGTGTACACTCTAGACCTCGGCGGCCACGCCCCCTTCGAGACCTTTCCCTAAGGATCTCGACCCAGCGTCACGTGTCCCTCAAGCTCCACTACCCTGTCCCGGTCACGTGTCCTCCCGGGTTCACCCAGCGTACCATGTCCCGGACTCGTGCTCTGTCAGGCCGTCACCAGGACTACGCCCCCTAGGGCTCGTGCTCACTCTCTGGCCCAGAGAGAGGAGTTCCAGACGCACAGTAGTTACCACTCTGGTGACCAGTGCCTGCCGCTGACGCCGTAGTGACACCCTTAACGTCACTACACATTTATTTATTTATTTAAAGCTTTCATGACTGCAGGGATTCATGTTATTGGTTCTTTCGGTAAAGTCACCACCACGTAGAAGAAGGGAAACAATAAAATAATACAAAATATAAAACAGTACAATTCTCTTCTACGTGACTTTACCGAAAGAACCAAGAATACTAGTTACGTTACATTTTGATTTAAAGCTTTCGTGACTGCAGGGATTTATATTCTTGGTTCTTTCGGTAAAGTCACCACCACGTAGAAGAAGGGAAACAATAAAATAATACAAAATATAAAACAGTACAATTCTCTTCTACGTGACTTTACCGAAAGAACCAAGAATACTAGTTGCGTTACATTTTGATTTAAAGCTTTCGTGACTGCAGGGATTTATATTCTTTGTTCTTTCGGTAAAGTCACCACGTAGATAGGGAGACAATAAAATAATAAAAATATTAAACAATACAATTCTCTTCTACGTGACTTTACCGAAAGAACCAAGAATACTAGTTATGTTACATTTTGATTTAAGGCTTTCGTGACTGCAGGGATTTATATTCTTGGTTCTTTCGGTAAAGTCACCACGTAGATAGGGAGACAATAAAATAATGAAATATATATAAAACAATGAAATTCTCACGACGTTTCGACTGCAACACAAGCAATCATCATCAAGTGTGAAAACCACAGCAAAGAACAATTAAAAAAAAGTGGATTTCACACCAGGTGATGATTGCTTGTGTTGCAGTCGAAACGTCGTGAGAATTGTATTGTTTTATATTTTTTAAATGTTATTGTTTCCCTTCTACGTGGTGACTTTGCCCGAAAAAACCAAGAATGTCACCACACATGTTCTGTATATCGCTTGTTGTAAAATTTGAATCACAGTTCCTATGATCACCGTCGTTACATTGTTTTTTTTAAATATGGTTTTAATTTGGCGGTTTCAAAAAAAACGTATGGCTAAGCCATGTTTGTTTAAGCTCTTTCGTTCTATCGGTAAAATCATCGCGTCGATATCAAAAATAAAATAAAATAAATTAAAATCACGACGACGTTTCGATGGCAAGAGCCACGTGGCTCACAGGGCTCATGCTTAATAAACAAACTTGAAACCAGAAACTTGAAACTACGAAGAATCTTTCATTCGCAGTAGGGTCGGGTAAGAGAGTCACAGCAACAAAGAGTACGGAAGCACGAATTAAACTTCGACTTAAACCTTTCTCGTGACTGCGATGATCCATCCTCTTTGGTTTCTTGCCGGTAAAGTTCGCCACGTGGAATGATACTAAAAAAAACTATTGTTTTATTTTTTTTTTATCATCTCATTCTCATTCCACGTGGCGACTTTACTCGGCAAGAACCAAAGAAGAACCAAGAAATCGTCGTGCGAAGTTTCACGGAAGGTGAACAAATCACCCAGACGCGAAAACCACGCCCTCATCCTACCCAGGCACACAAAATAAAAATAAAAAAAATCCCACTGAGGTATGAACTTATTGACGTAAGATATTCCCCCAGGGTATCAATGTTCGCGAGCAAGCACTGCGAGTGGCGTCTTACCTGAACCCACGTAACACGTGGAGGCCGGAGGGGGTCTGAATGGGGAGGGGGAGGGTGGGCGGGGATGAGGGAAAGCGGAAATCGATTCCAGTGCCTCGTTCTCGTCTTTCGCAACCGGTGGCGCTGGGTGGGTGGGAGTTCAGGTGGAGTTGAGTGGCCTGGATCAGCGACAGGCGATTTAGCGTAAATGATGCGCGTGGCGTGCTTCCGTGAATGGACGGGTGGATGAATGTGTCTGTTTTGTGTGTGTGTGTGAATGTGGGGAGCGGTAGTGTAGCGGTTAGCGCGCTGCGCTATGAACCTGGCGACCCGGGTTCGATTCCCGCTCACGGCCAACACCAGTGACGATTATCTGAACCGGTCCTGGGCCTCCCCTAGGTCGACTCAGCCTCAAATGAGTACCTGGTGCGGTGTGTAAACATTGCCACTGGGGAGACAAAGGCGGTCGGGCGTGGTGCTGGCCACCCACCCCCTCGTGTACCGTTCCGGCCTTCATAGGTGCTCACTAACAGCACTTGCCCCTACAGTCTGTTAAGGCTATATGGGGGATCTTTGTCTTTGAATGGGACGTTGTGAAGCGTTTCTGTGAATGGGTGGGTGTCCGTGTGTTCCCTGTTTGTCATGAATGGGCGTTTTCGAGTGTTTATGTGAATGAGTAGGGAATGAGTGTGGGGGGGGGTGGGGGAGCGGGGGGGGGGGGTTGGTGTACCGGTGAACGGGCCCCAGGCGATTCCCGCTCACGGCCCCCAACACCACAGCGATAGCGATTATGGGCCTCCCCTAGGTCGGCTCGGCCTCAAACGAGTAGCTGGTGTGGTGTGTAGTGAACATCGCCACTTGCGGGAGACAAAGGCGGTCGGGGCCGTGGTGGTGCTGGTCACCCACCCCCTCGTGTGCCGCGTTTGACCTTCATAGGTGCTCGCTAAAAGCACTTGCTCAAACAGTTGAGGTTTGTCTGTTTTGCGTGACTGAGTTCTGGTTCAAGTTTCGAATTTAGTTTGTGCGAGTACCTGGTGGGGTGTGTCTAGAGGGCAAAGGTGAGTGAATGAGTGTGTGAGTGGGTGGGGGAGGGAGGGAGTGTTGAGTGAGTGGTTGAGGGAGGTGAGTGGGTGGGTGGGTGAGCATGTGTGTGAGTTCGTGGGTGAGTGTGTGAGTTAGTGGGTGAGTTAGTGGGTGAGTGAGTGGGTGTATGAATGAGCGAGTGGGTGAGTGAGTGGGTGCATGAATGAGTGAGTGGGTGAATTAGTGGGTTAGTGAGTGGATGCATGAATAGTAGGGAATTCCAACAAGACCTACATCTCTGCTTTATTGACCTGGTCAAGGCCTATGATACCATCAGTAGACCTGGGCTCTGGGTTGTTCTTCGTGCTTTTGGAGCACCTGACCCTCTGCTCACGATCATTAAGGACCTTCATGATGGTGAGCGGGCCCCGGTAAAACTACGTGGCCGGGAGTCAGAGCCATTCCCTGTTAACCTTGGGGTGCGACAGGGATGTCCTATGGCTCCCACATTATTTAACATCTATTTTGACCACGTAGTTCGTGAAGCCTTCAATAGCTGTACCAGGGGAATCTCCATATGGTACAGATATAATGGGAGGCTGATCGATGCCCGGGTGCGGTCAAGGGATGGCTCCCTATTGCTCAACCACGTTATGTATGCTGATGATTTGGTAATAGCTGCACATTCGGAGGAGTTGGAGATGCTGCTGCTGAGACTGGAGCGTGCCACTAAGAGGTGGGGCCATACCATCAGCCCCACCAAAAATAAGCACCTGCCTGGGTATTTTGTACCATCGGACACTCCACCCCCACAACTCCAAATCGGTGATGGGGCAGTTGTGGAGAGAGTGGAGAGTTTCCCATACCTGGGCAGTGTGCTTATGACCGGCTCCAGTTTAACAGCAGAGGCCTCACTCCGAATCAGTCGAGCGGCAATATATTTTCATCGGTTGCGTAACGCTGTGTGGAAGCTACCTGGTCTGTCGCTCCGCACTAAGCTTTAGGTCTTCTCAGCCACGGTCATTTCCTCCCTTCTCTACGCTTGCGAAACGTGGACCTCCCTAATGGAACATCTTCGCCGGTTAGAAACATTTAGGCTGACCTGCCTACGATCCATCCTGGGTTTAACCAGACTGGATTGTGTGAGGAGCTCAAAAATCTTTGAAAGATCTGGGCAAGGTCCCATCGGTGAGCTCCTCCGGCGGGGAAGACTGCGATGGCTGAGTCATGTAGCCCGCATGCCCAGCCACCGCATGCCGAAACAGCTTTTGTTCGGCCGGATTGAGGGGGCTAAGCGGGCGCGGCACGGGCTAGAGAGGAGATGGAGTGATGTGGTACAGGAGGACGTGGAGCTGAGTGGACTTGCCGATGACTGGTACCAGCGGTGTCAAGATCGGCCTCTGTGGATGAGGCTCGTGAAGGATGCTACTGGGCAGTTGGAGGTAGTCGCCCTCCAACAACAGCGGAGGGCAGAGGAGCGACGCTCAGAACAATGAGCGGAGCGCCGGGTGGCTAAAGCACAGCATGTTGGCACAGAAGGGGACACAGGTGGTGCATCAGCCAGTCATCTCAGTCAGTTGACCCGTGGCACCTGGGTCTGCCCCGTGACCTCCTGCCAGCGGGAGTTCGACACTTCACGAGGCCTCAGGGTGCACATAGCCTGGCACAAGCGTCGTGGTGACGTCACCGCCACTTAGTGGCGAATGGCGGTTGTTGTTGTTGTTGCATGATTGAGTGAGTGGGTGAGTTAGTGGGTGAGTGAGTGGGTGCATGAATGAGTGAGGGGGTGAGTGAGTCTATGGTGCAGTGTGAGTCTATGGTGCAGTGTTGAGTCTATGGTCCAGTGTTGAGTCTATGGTGCAGTGTTGAGTCTATGGTGCAGTGTTGAGTCTATAGTGCAGTGTTGAGGCTATGGTGCAGTGTTGAGTCTATAGTGCAGTGTTGAGGCAATGGTGCAGTGTTGAGACTATTGTACAGTGTGAGTCTATGGTGCAGTGTTGAGTCTATGGTGCAGTGTTGAGTCTATTGGCAGTGCTGAGTCTATGGTGCAGTGTTGAGTCTATGGTGCAGTGTTGAGTCTATGGGTAGCAGTGTTGAGTCTATGGTGTAGTGCTGAGTCTATGGTGCAGTGTTGAGTCTATGGTGTAGTGCCGATTCTATGGTGCAGTGTTGAGTCTATGGGTAGCAGTGTTGAGTCTATGGGTAGCAGTGTTGAGTCTATGGGTAGCAGTGTTGAGTCTCTGGTGCAGTGTGAGTCTATGGGTAGCAGTGTTGAGTCTATTGTGCAGTATTGAGTCTATGGTGCAGTGTTGAGTCTATAGGTAGCAGTGTGAGTCTATGGTGCAGTGTTGAGTCTATGGGTAGCAGTGTGAATCTTTGGGTAGCAGTGTTGAGTCTATGGGTAGCAGTGTGAATCTATGGGTAGCAGTACTGAGTCTATGGGTAGCAGTACTGAGTCTATGGGTAGCAGTACTGAGTCGATGGGGAGCAGTGTTGAATCAATGGGTAGCAGTACTGAGTCTATGGGTAGCAGTACTGAGTCGATGGGTAGCAGTGTTGAATCAATGAGTAGCAGTGTGAGTCTATGGGTAGCGGTGAGTCTATGGTGCAGTGTGAGTCTATGGTGCAGTGTTGAGTCTATGGTGCAGTGTGAGTCTATGGTGCAGTGTTGAGTCTATGTTCCAGTGTTGAGTCTATGGTGCAGTGTTGAGTCTATGGTGCAGTGCTGAGTCTATGGTGAGGTGTTGCGTCTATGGTGGAGTGTTGTGTTTATGGTGCAGTGCTGAGTCTATGGTGCAGTGTTGAATCTATGGTGCAGTGCTGAGTATATGGTGCAGTGTTGAGTCTATGGTGCAGTGCTGAGTCTATGGTGAGGTGTTGCGTCTATGGTGCAGTGTTGTGTTTATGGTGCAGTGCTGAGTCTATGGTGCAGTGTTGAATCTATGGTGCAGTGCTGAGTATATGGTGCAGTGTTGAGTCTATGGTGCAGTGTTGAGTCTATGGTGCAGTGCTGAGTCTATAGTGCAGTGTTGAGGCTATGGGCAGTGTTGAGTCTATGGTGCAGTGTTGAGTCTATATTGCAGTGTTTAGGCTATGGTGCAGTGTTGAGTCTATGGTGCAGTGCTGAGTCTATAGTGCAGTGTTGAGGCTTTGGTGCAGTGTTGAGTCTATTGTGCAGTGTGAGTCTATGGTGCAGTGTTGAGTCTATGGAGCAGTGTTGAGTCTATGGGCAGTGTTGAGTCTATGGTGCAGTGTTGAGTCTATGGGCAGTGTTGAGTCTATGGGTAGCAGTGTGAGTCTATGGTGCAGTGGTGAGTCTATGGTGCAGTGCTGAGTCTATGGTGCAGTGCTGAGTCTATGGTGCAGTGTTGAGTCTATGGGGCAGTGTTGAGTCTATGGGTAGCAGTGTTGAGTCCATGGGTAGCTGTTTGAGTCTATGGGCAGCAGTGTGTGTCTATGGGTAGCAGTGATGAGTCTATGGTGAAGTGTTGAGTCTATGGGTAGCAATGTTGAGTCTATGGTGCAGTTTTGAGTCTATGGGTAGCAGTGCTGAGTCTATGGGTAGCAGTGCTGAGTCTATGGGTAGCAGTGTTGAGTCTATGGGTAGCAGTGCTGAGTCTATGGGTAGCAGTGTTGAGTCTATGGGTAGCAGTGTTGAGTCTATGGGCAGCAATGCTGAGTCTATGGGTAGCAGTGTTGAGTCTATGGGTGGCAATGTTGAGTCTTTAGGTAGCAGTGTTGAGTCTATGGGTAGTGCTGAGTCTATGGGTAGCAGTGTGAGTCTATTGTGCAGTGTTGAGTCTATGGGTAGCAGTGTTGAATCGATGGGCAGTGTTGAGTCTTTGGTGCAGTGTTGAGTCTTTGGTGCAGTACTGTGTCTATGGGTAGCAGTGTTGAATCTATGGGTAGCAGTGTTGAGTCTATGGGTAGCAGTACTGAGTCTATGGGTAGCAGTGTTGAGTCTATTGTGTAGTGCTGAGTCTATGGTGCAGTGTTGAGTCTATGGTGTAGTGCTGATTCTATGGTGCAGTGTTGAGTCTATGGATAGCAGTGTTGAGTCTATGGGTAGCAGTGTTGAGTCTATGGTGCAGTGTGAGTCTATGGGTAGCAGTGTTGAGTCTATGGGTAGCAGTGTTGAGTCAATGGGTAGCAGTAATGAGTCTATGGGTAGCATTTTGAGTCTATGGGTAGCATTGTGAGTCTATGGTGCAGTACTGAGTCTATGGGTAGCAGTGTGAGTCTTTGGTGCAGTGTTGAGTCTATGCGTAGCAGTGCTGAGTCTTTGGTGCAGTACTGAGTCTATGGGTAGCAGTGTGAGTCTATGGGTAGAAGTACTGAGTCTATGGGTGGCAGTGCTGAGTCTATGGGTAGCAGTGTTGAGTCTATGGGTAGCAGTGTGAGTCTATGGGTAGCAGTGTTGAGTCTATGGGTAGTAGTGTGAGTCTATGGGTAGCAGTGTTGAGTCTATGGGTAGCAGTGTTGAGTCTATGGTGCAGTATTGAGTCTATGGTGCAGTGTTGAGTCTATAGGTAGCAGTGTGAGTCTATGGTGCAGTGTTGAGTCTATGGGTAGCAGTGTGAATCTTTGGGTAGCAGTGTTGAGTCTATGGGTAGCAGTGTGAATCTATGGGTAGCAGTACTGAGTCTATGGGTAGCAGTACTGAGTCTATGGGTAGCAGTACTGAGTCGATGGGGAGCAGTGTTGAATCAATGGGTAGCAGTACTGAGTCTATGGGTAGCAGTACTGAGTCGATGGGTAGCAGTGTTGAATCAATGAGTAGCAGTGTGATTCTATGGGTAGCGGTGAGTCTATGGTGCAGTGTGAGTCTATGGTGCAGTGTTGAGTCTATGTTCCAGTGTTGAGTCTATGGTGCAGTGTTGAGTCTATGGTGCAGTGCTGAGTCTATGGTGAGGTGTTGCGTCTATGGTGCAGTGTTGTGTTTATGGTGCAGTGCTGAGTCTATGGTGCAGTGTTGAATCTATGGTGCAGTGCTGAGTATATGGTGCAGTGTTGAGTCTATGGTGCAGTGTTGAGTCTATGGTGCAGTGCTGAGTCTATAGTGCAGTGTTGAGGCTATGGGCAGTGTTGAGTCTATGGTGCAGTGTTGAGTCTATATTGCAGTGTTTAGGCTATGGTGCAGTGTTGAGTCTATAGTGCAGTGTTGAGGCTTTGGTGCAGTGTTGAGTCTATTGTGCAGTGTGATTCTATGGTGCAGTGTTGAGTCTATGGAGCAGTGTTGAGTCTATGGGCAGTGTTGAGTCTATGGTGCAGTGTTGAGTCTATGGGCAGTGTTGAGTCTATGGGAAGCAGTGTGAGTCTATGGTGCAGTGGTGAGTCTATGGTGCAGTGCTGAGTCTATGGTGCAGTGCTGAGTCTATGGTGCAGTGTTGAGTCTATGGGGCAGTGTTGAGTCTATGGGTAGCAGTGTTGAGTCCATGGGTAGCTGTTTGAGTCTATGGGCAGCAGTGTGTGTCTATGGGTAGCAGTGATGAGTCTATGGTGAAGTGTTGAGTCTATGGGTAGCAATGTTGAGTCTATGGTGCAGTTTTGAGTCTATGGGTAGCAGTGCTGAGTCTATGGGTAGCAGTGCTGAGTCTATGGGTAGCAGTGTTGAGTCTATGGGTAGCAGTGCTGAGTCTATGGGTAGCAGTGTTGAGTCTATGGGTAGCAGTGTTGAGTCTATGGGCAGCAATGCTGAGTCTATGGGTAGCAGTGTTGAGTCTATGGGTGGCAATGTTGAGTCTTTAGGTAGCAGTGTTGAGTCTATGGGTAGTGCTGAGTCTATGGGTAGCAGTGTGAGTCTATTGTGCAGTGTTGAGTCTATGGGTAGCAGTGTTGAATCGATGGGCAGTGTTGAGTCTTTGGTGCAGTGTTGAGTCTTTGGTGCAGTACTGTGTCTATGGGTAGCAGTGTTGAATCTATGGGTAGCAGTGTTGAGTCTATGGGTAGCAGTACTGAGTCTATGAGTAGCAGTGTTGAGTCTATTGTGTAGTGCTGAGTCTATGGTGCAGTGTTGAGTCTATGGTGTAGTGCTGATTCTATGGTGCAGTGTTGAGTCTATGGATAGCAGTGTTGAGTCTATGGGTAGCAGTGTTGAGTCTATGGTGCAGTGTGAGTCTATGGGTAGCAGTGTTGAGTCTATGGGTAGCAGTGTTGAGTCAATGGGTAGCAGTAATGAGTCTATGGGTAGCATTTTGAGTCTATGGGTAGCATTGTGAGTCTATGGTGCAGTACTGAGTCTATGGGTAGCAGTGTGAGTCTTTGGTGCAGTGTTGAGTCTATGCGTAGCAGTGCTGAGTCTTTGGTGCAGTACTGAGTCTATGGGTAGCAGTGTGAGTCTATGGGTAGAAGTACTGAGTCTATGGGTGGCAGTGCTGAGTCTATGGGTAGCAGTGTTGAGTCTATGGGTAGCAGTGTGAGTCTATGGGTAGCAGTGTTGAGTCTATGGGTAGTAGTGTGAGTCTATGGGTAGCAGTGTTGAGTCTATGGGTAGCAGTGTTGAGTCTATAGGTAGAAGTGTGAGTCTTTGGTTAGCAGTGTTGGGTCTATGGGCAGTGTTGAGACTATGCGTAGCAGTGTGAGTCTATGGTGCAGCGGTGAGTCTATGGTGCAGTGTGAGTCTATGGTGCAGTGTTGAATCTATGGTCCAGTGTTGATTCTATGGTGCCGTGTTGAGTCTATCGTGCAGTGCTGAGTCTATAGTGCAGTGTTGAGTCTATGGTGCAGTGTTGAGTCTATGGTGCAGTGCTGAGTATATGGTGAAGTGTTGAGTCTATTGGCAGTGTTGAGTCTAAGGTGCAGTGTGAGTCTATGGTGCAGTGTGAGTCTATGGTGTTAGTGCTGAGTCTATGGTGCAGTGTTAAGTGTATGGGTAGCAGTGTGAGTCTATGGTGCAGTGTTGAGTCTATGGTGCAGTGTTGAGTCTATGGTGCAGTGTTGAGTCTATGGTGCAGTGCTGAGTCTATAGTGCAGTGTTGAGGCTATGGGCAGTGTTGAGGCTATGGTGCAGTGTTGAGTCTATTGTGCAGTGTGAGTCTATGGTGCAGTGTTGAGTCTATGGAGCAGTGTTGAGTCTATGGGCAGTGTTGAGTCTATGGTGCAGTGTTGCGTCTATGGGCAGTGTTGAGTCTATGGGTAGCAGTGTGAGTCTATGGTGCAGTGGTGAGTCTATGGTGCAGTGTGAGTCTATGGTGCAGTGTTGAGTCTATGGTGCAGTGCTGAGTCTATAGTGCAGTGTTGAGGCTCTGGTGCAATGTTGAGTCTATTGTGCAGTGTTGAGTCTATGGTGCAGTGTTGAGTCTATGTGCAGTGTTTAGTCTACAGTGCAGTGTTGAGTCTACGGTGCAGTGTGAGTCTATGGTGCAGTGTTGAGTCTATGGTCCTGTGTTGAGTCTATGGTGCAGTGTTGAGTCTATGGTGCAGTGTTGAGTCTATGGGCAGTGTTGAGTCTATGGGTAGCAGTGTGAATCTTTGGGTAGCAGTGTTGAGTCGATGGGTAGCAGTGTGAGTCTATGGTGCAGTGTGAGTCTATGGTGCAGTGTTGAGACTATGGTGCAGTGTTGAGTCTATGGTGCAGTGTTGAGTCTATGGTGCAGTGTTGAGGCTACGGTCCAGTGTTGAGTCTATGGTGTTAGTGCTGAGTCTATGGTGCAGTGTTAAGTGTATGGGTAGCAGTGTGAGTCTATGGTGCAGTGTTGAGTCTATGGTGCAGTGTTGAGTCTATGGTGCAGTGTTGAGTCTATGGTGCAGTGCTGAGGCTATAGTGCAGTGTTGAGGCAATGGGCAGTTTTGAGTCTATGGTGCAGTGTTGAGTCTATAGTGCAGTGTTGAGGCTATGGTGCAGTGTTGAGTCTATAGTGGAGTGTTGAGGCTATGGTGCAGTGTGGAGTCTATTGTGCAGTGTGAGTCTATGGTGCAGTGTTGAGTCTATGGAGCAGTGTTGAGTCTATGGGAAGTGTTGAGTCTATGGTGCAGTGTTGAGTCTATGGGCAGTGTTGAGTCTATGGGTAGCAGTGTGAGTCTATGGGGAAGTGGTGAGTCTATGGTGCAGTGTGAGTCTATGGTGCAGTGTTGAGTCTATGGTCCAGTGTTGAGTCTATGGTGCAGTGTTGAGTCTATGGTGCAGTGCTGAGTCTATAGTGCAGTGTTGAGGCTCTGGTGCAGTGTTGAGTCTATGGTGCAGTGTTGAGTCTATGGTGCAGTGTTGAGTCTATGGGCAGTGTGAGTCTATGGTGCAGTGTTGAGTCTATGGTCCTGTGTTGAGTCTATGGTGCAGTGTTGAGTCTATGGTGCAGTGCTCAGTATATGGTGCAGTGTTGAGTCTATTGGCAGTGTTGAGTTTATGGTGAAGTGTGAGTCTATGGTGCATTGGTGAGTCTTTGGTGCAGTACTGAGTCTTTGGGTAGCAGTGCTGAGTCTACGGTGCATTGTTTAGTCTATGGTGCAGTGTTGAGTCAATGGTGCAGTGCTGAGTCTATGGGTAGCAGTGTGAGTCTTTGGTGCAGTGTTGAGTCTATGGGTAGCAGTGCTGAGTCTATGGTGCAGTGTTGAGTCTATGGGTAGCAGTGTTGAGTCTATGGTGCAGTGTTGAGTCTAGGGATAGCAGTGTTGAGTCTATGGGTAGCAGTGTTGAGTCTATGGTGCAGTGTATGTATTTGGGTAGCAGTGTGAGTCTATGGTGCAGTGTTGAGTCTATGAGTAGCATTGCTGAGTCTTTGGTGCAGTGTTGAGTCTATGGGTAGCAGTGCTGATTATATGGTGCAGTGTTGAGTCTATGGGTAGCACTGTGAGTCTATGGTGCAGTGTTGAGTCTATGGTGCTGTGTTGAGTCTATGGTGCAGTGTTGAGTCTATGGTGCAGTGTTGAGTCTATGGTGCAGTGTTGAGTCTATGCGTAGCAGTGTGAGTCTATGGTGCAGCGGTGAGTCTATGGTGCAGTGTTGAGTCTATGGTGCAGTGTTGAGTCTATGGTCCAGTGTTGAGTCTATGGTGCAGTATTGAGTCTATGGTCCAGTGTTGAGTCTATGGTGCAGTGTTGAGTCTATGGTGCAGTGCTGAGTCATTGGTGAGGTGTTGCGTCTATGGTGCAGTGTTGTGTTTATTGTGCAGTGCTGAGTCTATAGTGCAGTGTTGAGTCTATGGTGCAGTGTTGAGTCTATGGTGCAGTGCTGAGTATATGGTGCAGTGTTGAGTCTATTGGCAGTGTTGAGTTTATGGTGCAGTGTGAGTCAATGGTGTTAGTGCTGAGTCTATGGTGCAGTGTTGAGTCTATGGTGCAGTGTTGAGTCTATGGTGCAGTGTTGAGTCTATGGTGCAGTGCTGAGTCTATAGTGCATTGTTGAGGCTATGGGCAGTGTTGAGTCTATGGTGCAGTGTTGAGTCTATAGTGCAGTGTTGAGTCTATGGTGTTAGTGCTGAGTCTATGGTGCAGTGTTAAGTGTATGGGTAGCAGTGTGAGTCTATGGTGCTGTGTTGAGTCTATGGTGCAGTGTTGAGTCTATGGTGCAGTGTTGAGTCTATGGTGCAGTGCTGAGGCTATAGTGCAGTGTTGAGGCTATGGGCAGTTTTGAGTCTATGGTGCAGTGTTGAGTCTATAGTGCAGTGTTGAGGCTATGGTGCAGTGTTGAGTCTATAGTGCAGTGTTGAGGCTATGGTGCAGTGTGGAGTCTATTGTGCAGTGTGAGTCTATGGTGCAGTGTTGAGTCTATGGAGCAGTGTTGAGTCTATGGGCAGTGTTGAGTCTATGGTGCAGTGTTGAGTCTATGGGCAGTGTTGAGTCTATGGGTAGCAGTGTGAGTCTATGGGGAAGTGGTGAGTCTATGGTGCAGTGTGAGTCTATGGTGCAGTGTTGAGTCTATGGTCCAGTGTTGAGTCTATGGTGCAGTGTTGAGTCTATGGTGCAGTGCTGAGTCTATAGTGCAGTGTTGAGGCTCTGGTGCAGTGTTGAGTCTATGGTGCAGTGTTGAGTCTATGGTGCAGTGTTGAGTCTATGGGCAGTGTGAGTCTATGGTGCAGTGTTGAGTCTATGGTCCTGTGTTGAGTCTATGGTGCAGTGTTGAGTCTATGGTGCAGTGCTCAGTATATGGTGCAGTGTTGAGTCTATTGGCAGTGTTGAGTTTATGGTGAAGTGTGAGTCTATGGTGCATTGGTGAGTCTTTGGTGCAGTACTGAGTCTTTGGGTAGCAGTGCTGAGTCTATGGTGCATTGTTTAGTCTATGGTGCAGTGTTGAGTCAATGGTGCAGTGCTGAGTCTATGGGTAGCAGTGTGAGTCTTTGGTGCAGTGTTGAGTCTATTGTGCAGTGTGATTCTATGGTGCAGTGTTGAGTCTATGGAGCAGTGTTGAGTCTATGGGCAGTGTTGAGTCTATGGTGCAGTGTTGAGTCTATGGGCAGTGTTGAGTCTATGGGAAGCAGTGTGAGTCTATGGTGCAGTGGTGAGTCTATGGTGCAGTGCTGAGTCTATGGTGCAGTGCTGAGTCTATGGTGCAGTGTTGAGTCTATGGGGCAGTGTTGAGTCTATGGGTAGCAGTGTTGAGTCCATGGGTAGCTGTTTGAGTCTATGGGCAGCAGTGTGTGTCTATGGGTAGCAGTGATGAGTCTATGGTGAAGTGTTGAGTCTATGGGGAGCAATGTTGAGTCTATGGTGCAGTTTTGAGTCTATGGGTAGCAGTGCTGAGTCTATGGGTAGCAGTGCTGAGTCTATGGGTAGCAGTGTTGAGTCTATGGGTAGCAGTGCTGAGTCTATGGTTAGCAGTGTTGAGTCTATGGGTAGCAGTGTTGAGTCTATGGGCAGCAATGCTGAGTCTATGGGTAGCAGTGTTGAGTCTATGGGTGGCAATGTTGAGTCTTTAGGTAGCAGTGTTGAGTCTATGGGTAGTGCTGAGTCTATGGGTAGCAGTGTGAGTCTATTGTGCAGTGTTGAGTCTATGGGTAGCAGTGTTGAATCGATGGGCAGTGTTGAGTCTTTGGTGCAGTGTTGAGTCTTTGGTGCAGTACTGTGACTATGGGTAGCAGTGTTGAATCTATGGGTAGCAGTGTTGAGTCTATGGGTAGCAGTACTGAGTCTATGGGTAGCAGTGTTGAGTCTATTGTGTAGTGCTGAGTCTATGGTGCAGTGTTGAGTCTATGGTGTAGTGCTGATTCTATGGTGCAGTGTTGAGTCTATGGATAGCAGTGTTGAGTCTATGGGTAGCAGTGTTGAGTCTATGGTGCAGTGTGAGTCTATGGGTAGCAGTGTTGAGTCTATGGGTAGCAGTGTTGAGTCAATGGGTAGCAGTAATGAGTCTATGGGTAGCATTTTGAGTCTATGGGTAGCATTGTGAGTCTATGGTGCAGTACTGAGTCTATGGGTAGCAGTGTGAGTCTTTGGTGCAGTGTTGAGTCTATGCGTAGCAGTGCTGAGTCTTTGGTGCAGTACTGAGTCTATGGGTAGCAGTGTGAGTCTATGGGTAGAAGTACTGAGTCTATGGGTGGCAGTGCTGAGTCTATGGGTAGCAGTGTTGAGTCTATGGGTAGCAGTGTGAGTCTATGGGTAGCAGTGTTGAGTCTATGGGTAGTAGTGTGAGTCTATGGGTAGCAGTGTTGAGTCTATGGGTAGCAGTGTTGAGTCTATAGGTAGAAGTGTGAGTCTTTGGTTAGCAGTGTTGGGTCTATGGGCAGTGTTGAGACTATGCGTAGCAGTGTGAGTCTATGGTGCAGCGGTGAGTCTATGGTGCAGTGTGAGTCTATGGTGCAGTGTTGAATCTATGGTCCAGTGTTGATTCTATGGTGCAGTGTTGAGTCTATCGTGCAGTGCTGAGTCTATAGTGCAGTGTTGAGTCTATGGTGCAGTGTTGAGTCTATGGTGCAGTGCTGAGTATATGGTGAAGTGTTGAGTCTATTGGCAGTGTTGAGTCTAAGGTGCAGTGTGAGTCTATGGTGCAGTGTGAGTCTATGGTGTTAGTGCTGAGTCTATGGTGCAGTGTTAAGTGTATGGGTAGCAGTGTGAGTCTATGGTGCAGTGTTGAGTCTATGGTGCAGTGTTGAGTCTATGGTGCAGTGTTGAGTCTATGGTGCAGTGCTGAGTCTATAGTGCAGTGTTGAGGCTATGGGCAGTGTTGAGGCTATGGTGCAGTGTTGAGTCTATTGTGCAGTGTGAGTCTATGGTGCAGTGTTGAGTCTATGGAGCAGTGTTGAGTCTATGGGCAGTGTTGAGTCTATGGTGCAGTGTTGCGTCTATGGGCAGTGTTGAGTCTATGGGTAGCAGTGTGAGTCTATGGTGCAGTGGTGAGTCTATGGTGCAGTGTGAGTCTATGGTGCAGTGTTGAGTCTATGGTGCAGTGCTGAGTCTATAGTGCAGTGTTGAGGCTCTGGTGCAATGTTGAGTCTATTGTGCAGTGTTGAGTCTATGGTGCAGTGTTGAGTCTATGTGCAGTGTTTAGTCTACAGTGCAGTGTTGAGTCTACGGTGCAGTGTGAGTCTATGGTGCAGTGTTGAGTCTATGGTCCTGTGTTGAGTCTATGGTGCAGTGTTGAGTCTATGGTGCAGTGTTGAGTCTATGGGCAGTGTTGAGTCTATGGGTAGCAGTGTGAATCTTTGGGTAGCAGTGTTGAGTCGATGGGTAGCAGTGTGAGTCTATGGTGCAGTGTGAGTCTATGGTGCAGTGTTGAGACTATGGTGCAGTGTTGAGTCTATGGTGCAGTGTTGAGTCTATGGTGCAGTGTTGAGGCTACGGTCCAGTGTTGAGTCTATGGTGTTAGTGCTGAGTCTATGGTGCAGTGTTAAGTGTATGGGTAGCAGTGTGAGTCTATGGTGCTGTGTTGAGTCTATGGTGCAGTGTTGAGTCTATGGTGCAGTGTTGAGTCTATGGTGCAGTGCTGAGGCTATAGTGCAGTGTTGAGGCAATGGGCAGTTTTGAGTCTATGGTGCAGTGTTGAGTCTATAGTGCAGTGTTGAGGCTATGGTGCAGTGTTGAGTCTATAGTGCAGTGTTGAGGCTATGGTGCAGTGTGGAGTCTATTGTGCAGTGTGAGTCTATGGTGCAGTGTTGAGTCTATGGAGCAGTGTTGAGTCTATGGGCAGTGTTGAGTCTATGGTGCAGTGTTGAGTCTATGGGCAGTGTTGAGTCTATGGGTAGCAGTGTGAGTCTATGGGGAAGTGGTGAGTCTATGGTGCAGTGTGAGTCTATGGTGCAGTGTTGAGTCTATGGTCCAGTGTTGAGTCTATGGTGCAGTGTTGAGTCTATGGTGCAGTGCTGAGTCTATAGTGCAGTGTTGAGGCTCTGGTGCAGTGTTGAGTCTATGGTGCAGTGTTGAGTCTATGGTGCAGTGTTGAGTCTATGGGCAGTGTGAGTCTATGGTGCAGTGTTGAGTCTATGGTCCTGTGTTGAGTCTATGGTGCAGTGTTGAGTCTATGGTGCAGTGCTCAGTATATGGTGCAGTGTTGAGTCTATTGGCAGTGTTGAGTTTATGGTGAAGTGTGAGTCTATGGTGCATTGGTGAGTCTTTGGTGCAGTACTGAGTCTTTGGGTAGCAGTGCTGAGTCTATGGTGCATTGTTTAGTCTATGGTGCAGTGTTGAGTCAATGGTGCAGTGCTGAGTCTATGGGTAGCAGTGTGAGTCTTTGGTGCAGTGTTGAGTCTATGGGTAGCAGTGCTGAGTCTATGGTGCAGTGTTGAGTCTATGGGTAGCAGTGTTGAGTCTATGGTGCAGTGTTGAGTCTAGGGATAGCAGTGTTGAGTCTATGGGTAGCAGTGTTGAGTCTATGGTGCAGTGTATGTATTTGGGTAGCAGTGTGAGTCTATGGTGCAGTGTTGAGTCTATGAGTAGCAGTGCTGAGTCTTTGGTGCAGTGTTGAGTCTATGGGTAGCAGTGCTGATTATATGGTGCAGTGTTGAGTCTATGGGTAGCACTGTGAGTCTATGGTGCAGTGTTGAGTCTATGGTGCTGTGTTGAGTCTATGGTGCAGTGTTGAGTCTATGGTGCAGTGTTGAGTCTATGGTGCAGTGTTGAGTCTATGCGTAGCAGTGTGAGTCTATGGTGCAGTGGTGAGTCTATGGTGCAGTGTTGAGTCTATGGTGCAGTGTTGAGTCTATGGTCCAGTGTTGAGTCTATGGTGCAGTGTTGAGTCTATGGTCCAGTGTTGAGTCTATGGTGCAGTGTTGAGTCTATGGTGCAGTGCTGAGTCATTGGTGAGGTGTTGCGTCTATGGTGCAGTGTTGTGTTTATTGTGCAGTGCTGAGTCTATAGTGCAGTGTTGAGTCTATGGTGCAGTGTTGAGTCTATGGTGCAGTGCTGAGTATATGGTGCAGTGTTGAGTCTATTGGCAGTGTTGAGTTTATGGTGCAGTGTGAGTCAATGGTGTTAGTGCTGAGTCTATGGTGCAATGTTGAGTCTATGGTGCAGTGTTGAGTCTATGGTGCAGTGTTGAGTCTATGGTGCAGTGCTGAGTCTATAGTGCATTGTTGAGGCTATGGGCAGTGTTGAGTCTATGGTGCAGTGTTGAGTCTATAGTGCAGTGTTGAGTCTATGGTGTTAGTGCTGAGTCTATGGTGCAGTGTTAAGTGTATGGGTAGCAGTGTGAGTCTATGGTGCTGTGTTGAGTCTATGGTGCAGTGTTGAGTCTATGGTGCAGTGTTGAGTCTATGGTGCAGTGCTGAGGCTATAGTGCAGTGTTGAGGCTATGGGCAGTTTTGAGTCTATGGTGCAGTGTTGAGTCTATAGTGCAGTGTTGAGGCTATGGTGCAGTGTTGAGTCTATAGTGCAGTGTTGAGGCTATGGTGCAGTGTGGAGTCTATTGTGCAGTGTGAGTCTATGGTGCAGTGTTGAGTCTATGGAGCAGTGTTGAGTCTATGGGCAGTGTTGAGTCTATGGTGCAGTGTTGAGTCTATGGGCAGTGTTGAGTCTATGGGTAGCAGTGTGAGTCTATGGGGAAGTGGTGAGTCTATGGTGCAGTGTGAGTCTATGGTGCAGTGTTGAGTCTATGGTCCAGTGTTGAGTCTATGGTGCAGTGTTGAGTCTATGGTGCAGTGCTGAGTCTATAGTGCAGTGTTGAGGCTCTGGTGCAGTGTTGAGTCTATGGTGCAGTGTTGAGTCTATGGTGCAGTGTTGAGTCTATGGGCAGTGTGAGTCTATGGTGCAGTGTTGAGTCTATGGTCCTGTGTTGAGTCTATGGTGCAGTGTTGAGTCTATGGTGCAGTGCTCAGTATATGGTGCAGTGTTGAGTCTATTGGCAGTGTTGAGTTTATGGTGAAGTGTGAGTCTATGGTGCATTGGTGAGTCTTTGGTGCAGTACTGAGTCTTTGGGTAGCAGTGCTGAGTCTATGGTGCATTGTTTAGTCTATGGTGCAGTGTTGAGTCAATGGTGCAGTGCTGAGTCTATGGGTAGCAGTGTGAGTCTTTGGTGCAGTGTTGAGTCTATGGGTAGCAGTGCTGAGTCTATGGTGCAGTGTTGAGTCTATGGGTAGCAGTGTTGAGTCTATGGTGCAGTGTTGAGTCTAGGGATAGCAGTGTTGAGTCTATGGGTAGCAGTGTTGAGTCTATGGTGCAGTGTATGTATTTGGGTAGCAGTGTGAGTCTATGGTGCAGTGTTGAGTCTATGAGTAGCAGTGCTGAGTCTTTGGTGCAGTGTTGAGTCTATGGGTAGCAGTGCTGATTATATGGTGCAGTGTTGAGTCTATGGGTAGCACTGTGAGTCTATGGTGCAGTGTTGAGTCTATGGTGCTGTGTTGAGTCTATGGTGCAGTGTTGAGTCTATGGTGCAGTGTTGAGTCTATGGTGCAGTGTTGAGTCTATGCGTAGCAGTGTGAGTCTATGGTGCAGCGGTGAGTCTATGGTGCAGTGTTGAGTCTATGGTGCAGTGTTGAGTCTATGGTCCAGTGTTGAGTCTATGGTGCAGTGTTGAGTCTATGGTCCAGTGTTGAGTCTATGGTGCAGTGTTGAGTCTATGGTGCAGTGCTGAGTCATTGGTGAGGTGTTGCGTCTATGGTGCAGTGTTGTGTTTATTGTGCAGTGCTGAGTCTATAGTGCAGTGTTGAGTCTATGGTGCAGTGTTGAGTCTATGGTGCAGTGCTGAGTATATGGTGCAGTGTTGAGTCTATTGGCAGTGTTGAGTTTATGGTGCAGTGTGAGTCAATGGTGTTAGTGCTGAGTCTATGGTGCAGTGTTGAGTCTATGGTGCAGTGTTGAGTCTATGGTGCAGTGTTGAGTCTATGGTGCAGTGCTGAGTCTATAGTGCATTGTTGAGGCTATGGGCAGTGTTGAGTCTATGGTGCAGTGTTGAGTCTATGGTGCAGTGTTGAGTCTATGGTGCAGTGTTGAGTCTATGGTGCAGTGTTGAGTCTATGGTCCAGTGTTGAGTCTATGGTGCAGTGCTGAGTATATGGTGCAGTGTTGAGTCTATTGGCAGTGTTGAGTTTATGGTGCAGTGTGAGTCAATGGTGTTAGTGCTGAGTCTATGGTGCAGTGTTGAGTCTATGGTGCAGTGTTGAGTCTATGGTGCAGTGTTGAGTCTATGGTGCAGTGCTGAGTCTATAGTGCATTGTTGAGGCTATGGGCAGTGTTGAGTCTATGGTGCAGTGTTGAGTCTATAGTGCAGTGTTGAGTCTATGGTGTTAGTGCTGAGTCTATGGTGCAGTGTTAAGTGTATGGGTAGCAGTGTGAGTCTATGGTGCTGTGTTGAGTCTATGGTGCAGTGTTGAGTCTATGGTGCAGTGTTGAGTCTATGGTGCAGTGCTGAGGCTATAGTGCAGTGTTGAGGCTATGGGCAGTTTTGAGTCTATGGTGCAGTGTTGAGTCTATAGTGCAGTGTTGAGGCTATGGTGCCGTGTTGAGTCTATAGTGCAGTGTTGAGGCTATGGTGCAGTGTGGAGTCTATTGTGCAGTGTGAGTCTATGGTGCAGTGTTGAGTCTATGGAGCAGTGTTGAGTCTATGGGCAGTGTTGAGTCTATGGTGCAGTGTTGAGTCTATGGGCAGTGTTGAGTCTATGGGTAGCAGTGTGAGTCTATGGGGAAGTGGTGAGTCTATGGTGCAGTGTGAGTCTATGGTGCAGTGTTGAGTCTATGGTCCAGTGTTGAGTCTATGGTGCAGTGTTGAGTCTATGGTGCAGTGCTGAGTCTATAGTGCAGTGTTGAGGCTCTGGTGCAGTGTTGAGTCTATGGTGCAGTGTTGAGTCTATGGTGCAGTGTTGAGTCTATGGGCAGTGTGAGTCTATGGTGCAGTGTTGAGTCTATGGTCCTGTGTTGAGTCTATGGTGCAGTGTTGAGTCTATGGTGCAGTGCTCAGTATATGGTGCAGTGTTGAGTCTATTGGCAGTGTTGAGTTTATGGTGAAGTGTGAGTCTATGGTGCATTGGTGAGTCTTTGGTGCAGTACTGAGTCTTTGGGTAGCAGTGCTGAGTCTATGGTGCATTGTTTAGTCTATGGTGCAGTGTTGAGTCAATGGTGCAGTGCTGAGTCTATGGGTAGCAGTGTGAGTCTTTGGTGCAGTGTTGAGTCTATGGGTAGCAGTGCTGAGTCTATGGTGCAGTGTTGAGTCTATGGGTAGCAGTGTTGAGTCTATGGTGCAGTGTTGAGTCTAGGGATAGCAGTGTTGAGTCTATGGGTAGCAGTGTTGAGTCTATGGTGCAGTGTATGTATTTGGGTAGCAGTGTGAGTCTATGGTGCAGTGTTGAGTCTATGAGTAGCAGTGCTGAGTCTTTGGTGCAGTGTTGAGTCTATGGGTAGCAGTGCTGATTATATGGTGCAGTGTTGAGTCTATGGGTAGCACTGTGAGTCTATGGTGCAGTGTTGAGTCTATGGTGCTGTGTTGAGTCTATGGTGCAGTGTTGAGTCTATGGTGCAGTGTTGAGTCTATGGTGCAGTGTTGAGTCTATGCGTAGCAGTGTGAGTCTATGGTGCAGCGGTGAGTCTATGGTGCAGTGTTGAGTCTATGGTGCAGTGTTGAGTCTATGGTCCAGTGTTGAGTCTATGGTGCAGTGTTGAGTCTATGGTCCAGTGTTGAGTCTATGGTGCAGTGTTGAGTCTATGGTGCAGTGCTGAGTCATTGGTGAGGTGTTGCGTCTATGGTGCAGTGTTGTGTTTATTGTGCAGTGCTGAGTCTATAGTGCAGTGTTGAGTCTATGGTGCAGTGTTGAGTCTATGGTGCAGTGCTGAGTATATGGTGCAGTGTTGAGTCTATTGGCAGTGTTGAGTTTATGGTGCAGTGTGAGTCAATGGTGTTTGTGCTGAGTCTATGGTGCAGTGTTGAGTCTATGGTGCAGTGTTGAGTCTATGGTGCAGTGTTGAGTCTATGGTGCAGTGCTGAGTCTATAGTGCATTGTTGAGGCTATGGGCAGTGTTGAGTCTATGGTGCAGTGTTGAGTCTATAGTGCAGTGTTGAGGCTATGGTGCAGTGTTGAGTCATTTGTGCAGTGTGAGTCTATGGTGCAGTGTTGAGTCTATGGAGCAGTGTTGAGTCTATGGGCAGTGTTGAGTCTATGGTGCAGTGTTGAGTCTATGGGCAGTGTTGAGTCTATGGGTAGCAGTGTGAGTCTATGGTGCAGTGTTGAGTCTATGGTGCAGTGTTGAGTCTATGGTGCAGTGTTGAATCTATGGTCCTGTGTTGAGTCTATGGTGCAGTGTTGAGTCTATTGGCAGTTTTGAGTTTATGGTGAAGTGTGAGTCTATGGTGCAGTGTGAGTCTATGGTGTTAGTGCTGAGTCTATGGTGCAGTGTTGAGTGTATGGGTAGCAGTGTTGAGTCTATGGGCAGTGTTGAGTCTATGGTGCAGTGTTGAGTCTATGGTGCAGTGTGAGTCTATGGGTAGTGTGAGTCTATGGGCAGTGTTGAGTCTATGGGCAGTGTTGAGTCTATGGGCAGTGTTGAGTCTATGGTGCAGTACTGAGTCTATGGTGCAGTACTGATTCTATGGTGCAGTACTGAGTCTATGGGTAGCAGTGTTGAGTGTATGGGTAGCAGTGTGAATTTATGGTGCAGTACTGAGTCTATGGGTGGCAGTGCTGAGTCTATGGGTAGCAGTGTTGAGTCTATGGGTAGCAGTGTTGAGTCTTTGAGCAGTGTTGAGTCTATGGTGCAGTGTTGAGTCAATGGTGCAGTGCTGAGTCTATGGGTAGCAGTGTGAGTCTTTGGTGCAGTGTTGAGTCTATGGGTAGCAGTGCTGAGTCTATGGTGCAGTGTTGAGTCTATGGGTAGCAGTGTTGAGTCTATGGTGCAGTGTTGAGTCTAGGGATAGCAGTGTTGAGTCTATGGGTAGCAGTGTTGAGTCTATGGTGCAGTGTATGTATTTGGGTAGCAGTGTGAGTCTATGGTGCAGTGTTGAGTCTATGAGTAGCAGTGCTGAGTCTTTGGTGCAGTGTTGAGTCTATGGGTAGCAGTGATGAGTATATGGTGCAGTGTTGAGTCTATGGGTAGCACTGTGAGTCTATGGTGCAGTGTTGAGTCTATGGTGCTGTGTTGAGTCTATGGTGCAGTGTTGACTCTATGGTGCAGTGTTGAGTCTATGGTGCAGTGTTGAGTCTATGCATAGCAGTGTGAGTCTATGGTGCAGCGGTGAGTCTATGGTGCAGTGTTGAGTCTATGGTGCAGTGTTGAGTCTATGGTCCAGTGTTGAGTCTATGGTGCAGTGTTGAGTCTATGGTGCAGTGCTGAGTCATTGGTGAGGTGTTGCGTCTATGGTGCAGTGTTGTGTTTATTGTGCAGTGCTGAGTCTATAGTGCAGTGTTGAGTCTATGGTGCAGTGTTGAGTCTATGGTGCAGTGCTGAGTATATGGTGCAGTGTTGAGTCTATTGGCAGTGTTGAGTCTATGGTGCAGTGTGAGTCTATGGTGTTAGTGCTGAGTCTATGGTGCAGTGTTGAGTCTATGGTGCAGTGTTGAGTCTATGGTGCAGTGTTGAGTCTATGGTGCAGTGCTGAGTCTATAGTGCATTGTTGAGGCTATGGGCAGTGTTGAGTCTATGGTGCAGTGTTGAGTCTATAGTGCAGTGTTGAGGCTATGGTGCAGTGTTGAGTCTATTGTGCAGTGTGAGTCTATGGTGCAGTTTTGAGTCTATGGAGCAGTGTTGAGTCTATGGGCAGTGTTGAGTCTATGGTGCAGTGTTGAGTCTATGGGCAGTGTTGAGTCTATGGGTAGCAGTGTGAGTCTATGGTGCAGTGTTGAGTCTATGGTGCAGTGTTGAGTCTATGGTGCAGTGTTGAATCTATGGTCCTGTGTTGAGTCTATGGTGCAGTGTTGAGTCTATTGCCAGTTTTGAGTTTATGGTGAAGTGTGAGTCTATGGTGCAGTGTGAGTCTATGGTGTTAGTGCTGAGTCTATGGTGCAGTGTTGAGTGTATGGGTAGCAGTGTTGAGTCTATGGGCAGTGTTGAGTCTATGGTGCAGTGTTGAGTCTATGGTGCAGTGTGAGTCTATGGGTAGTGTGAGTCTATGGGCAGTGTTGAGTCTATGGGCAGTGTTGAGTCTATGGGCAGTGTTGAGTCTATGGTGCAGTACTGAGTCTATGGTGCAGTACTGATTCTATGGTGCAGTACTGAGTCTATGGGTAGCAGTGTTGAGTGTATGGGTAGCAGTGTGAATTTATGGTGCAGTACTGAGTCTATGGGTGGCAGTGCTGAGTCTATGGGTAGCAGTGTTGAGTCTATGGGTAGCAGTGTTGAGTCTTTGAGCAGTGTTGAGTCTATGGTGCAGTGTTGAGTCAATGGTGCAGTGCTGAGTCTATGGGTAGCAGTGTGAGTCTTTGGTGCAGTGTTGAGTCTATGGGTAGCAGTGCTGAGTCTATGGTGCAGTGTTGAGTCTATGGGTAGCAGTGTTGAGTCTATGGTGCAGTGTTGAGTCTAGGGATAGCAGTGTTGAGTCTATGGGTAGCAGTGTTGAGTCTATGGTGCAGTGTATGTATTTGGGTAGCAGTGTGAGTCTATGGTGCAGTGTTGAGTCTATGAGTAGCAGTGCTGAGTCTTTGGTGCAGTGTTGAGTCTATGGGTAGCAGTGATGAGTATATGGTGCAGTGTTGAGTCTATGGGTAGCACTGTGAGTCTATGGTGCAGTGTTGAGTCTATGGTGCTGTGTTGAGTCTATGGTGCAGTGTTGAGTCTATGGTGCAGTGTTGAGTCTATGGTGCAGTGTTGAGTCTATGCATAGCAGTGTGAGTCTATGGTGCAGCGGTGAGTCTATGGTGCAGTGTTGAGTCTATGGTGCAGTGTTGAGTCTATGGTCCAGTGTTGAGTCTATGGTGCAGTGTTGAGTCTATGGTGCAGTGCTGAGTCATTGGTGAGGTGTTGCGTCTATGGTGCAGTGTTGTGTTTATTGTGCAGTGCTGAGTCTATAGTGCAGTGTTGAGTCTATGGTGCAGTGTTGAGTCTATGGTGCAGTGCTGAGTATATGGTGCAGTGTTGAGTCTATTGGCAGTGTTGAGTCTATGGTGCAGTGTGAGTCTATGGTGTTAGTGCTGAGTCTATGGTGCAGTGTTGAGTCTATGGTGCAGTGTTGAGTCTATGGTGCAGTGTTGAGTCTATGGTGCAGTGCTGAGTCTATAGTGCATTGTTGAGGCTATGGGCAGTGTTGAGTCTATGGTGCAGTGTTGAGTCTATAGTGCAGTGTTGAGGCTATGGTGCAGTGTTGAGTCTATTGTGCAGTGTGAGTCTATGGTGCAGTTTTGAGTCTATGGAGCAGTGTTGAGTCTATGGGCAGTGTTGAGTCTATGGTGCAGTGTTGAGTCTATGGGCAGTGTTGAGTCTATGGGTAGCAGTGTGAGTCTATGGTGCAGTGTTGAGTCTATGGTGCAGTGTTGAGTCTATGGTGCAGTGTTGAATCTATGGTCCTGTGTTGAGTCTATGGTGCAGTGTTGAGTCTATTGCCAGTTTTGAGTTTATGGTGAAGTGTGAGTCTATGGTGCAGTGTGAGTCTATGGTGTTAGTGCTGAGTCTATGGTGCAGTGTTGAGTGTATGGGTAGCAGTGTTGAGTCTATGGGCAGTGTTGAGTCTATGGTGCAGTGTTGAGTCTATGGTGCAGTGTGAGTCTATGGGTAGTGTGAGTCTATGGGCAGTGTTGAGTCTATGGGCAGTGTTGAGTCTATGGTGCAGTACTGAGTCTATGGTGCAGTACTGATTCTATGGTGCAGTACTGAGTCTATGGGTAGCAGTGTTGAGTGTATGGGTAGCAGTGTGAATTTATGGTGCAGTACTGAGTCTATGGGTGGCAGTACTGAGTCTATGGGTGGCAGTGCTGAGTCTATGGGTAGCAGTGTTGAGTCTTTGAGCAGTGTTGAGTCTATGGTGCAGTGTTGAGTCAATGGTGCAGTGCTGAGTCTATGGGTAGCAGTGTGAGTCTTTGGTGCAGTGTTGAGTCTATGGGTAGCAGTGCTGAGTCTATGGTGCAGTGTTGAGTCTATGGGTAGCAGTGTTGAGTCTATGGTGCAGTGTTGAGTCTAGGGATAGCAGTGTTGAGTCTATGGGTAGCAGTGTTGAGTCTATGGTGCAGTGTATGTATTTGGGTAGCAGTGTGAGTCTATGGTGCAGTGTTGAGTCTATGAGTAGCAGTGCTGAGTCTTTGGTGCAGTGTTGAGTCTATGGGTAGCAGTGCTGAGTATATGGTGCAGTGTTGAGTCTATGGGTAGCACTGTGAGTCTATGGTGCAGTGTTGAGTCTATGGTGCTGTGTTGAGTCTATGGTGCAGTGTTGAGTCTATGGTGCAGTGTTGAGTCTATGGTGCAGTGTTGAGTCTATGCGTAGCAGTGTGAGTCTATGGTGCAGCGGTGAGTCTATGGTGCAGTGTTGAGTCTATGGTGCAGTGTTGAGTCTATGGTCCAGTGTTGAGTCTATGGTGCAGTGTTGAGTCTATGGTCCAGTGTTGAGTCTATGGTGCAGTGTTGAGTCTATGGTGCAGTGCTGAGTCATTGGTGAGGTGTTGCGTCTATGGTGCAGTGTTGTGTTTATTGTGCAGTGCTGAGTCTATAGTGCAGTGTTGAGTCTATGGTGCAGTGTTGAGTCTATGGTGCAGTGCTGAGTATATGGTGCAGTGTTGAGTCTATTGGCAGTGTTGAGTCTATGGTGCAGTGTGAGTCTATGGTGTTAGTGCTGAGTCTATGGTGCAGTGCTGAGTCTATGGTGCAGTGTTGTGTCTATGGTGCAGTGTTGAGTCTATGGTGCAGTGCTGAGTCTATAGTGCATTGTTGAGGCTATGGGCAGTGTTGAGTCTATGGTGCAGTGTTGAGTCTATAGTGCAGTGTTGAGGCTATGCTGCAGTGTTGAGTCTATTGTGCAGTGTGAGTCTATGGTGCAGTGTTGAGTCTATGGAGCAGTGTTGAGTCTATGGGCAGTGTTGAGTCTATGGTGCAGTGTTGAGTCTATGGGCAGTGTTGAGTCTATGGGTAGCAGTGTGAGTCTATGGTGCAGTGTTGAGTCTATGGTGCAGTGTTGAGTCTATGGTGCAGTGTTGAATCTATGGTCCTGTGTTGAGTCTATGGTGCAGTGTTGAGTCTATTGGCAGTTTTGAGTTTATGGTGAAGTGTGAGTCTATGGTGCAGTGTGAGTCTATGGTGTTAGTGCTGAGTCTATGGTGCAGTGTTGAGTGTATGGGTAGCAGTGTTGAGTCTATGGGCAGTGTGAGTCTATGGGTAGTGTGAGTCTATGGGCAGTGTTGAGTCTATGGGCAGTGTTGAGTCTATGGGCAGTGTTGAGTCTATGATGCAGTACTGAGTCTATGGTGCAGTACTGATTCTATGGTGCAGTACTGAGTCTATGGGTAGCAGTGTTGAGTGTATGGGTAGCAGTGTGAATTTATGGTGCAGTACTGAGTCTATGGGTGGCAGTGCTGAGTCTATGGGTAGCAGTGTTGAGTCTATGGGTAGCAGTGTTGAGTCTTTGAGCAGTGTTGAGTCTATGGTGCAGTGTTGAGTCTATGGTACAGTGTTGAGTCTATGGTGCAGTGTTGAGTCTATGGTACAGTGTTGAGTCTATGGTGCAGTGTTGAGTCTATGGGTAGCAGTGTTGAGTCTTTGAGCAGTGTGAGTCTATGGTGCAGTGTTGAGTCTATGGTACAGTGTTGAGTCTATGGTGCAGTGTTGAGTCTATGGGTAGCAGTGTGAGTCTATGGGTAGCAGTACTGAGTCTATGGGTAGCAGTGCTGAGTCTATGGGTAGCAGTGTTGAGTCTATGGGTAGCAGTGTTGAGTCTATGGGTAGCAGTGTGAGTCTATGGGTAGCAGTACTGAGTCTATGGATAGCAGTGTTGAGTCTATGGGTAGCAGTGTTGAGTCTATGGGTAGCTGTGTGAGTCTATGGGTAGCTGTGTTAGTCTATGGGTAGCAGTGTGAGTCTATGGGTAGCAGTGTGAGTCTATGGGTAGCAGTACTGAGTCTATGGGTAGCAGTGTTGAGTCTATGGGTAGCAGTGTTGAGTCTATGGCAGTGCTGAGTCTATGGCAGTGCTGAGTCTATGGGTAGCTGTGTGAGTCTATGGGTAGCAGTGTTGAGTCTATGGGTAGCAGTACTGAGTCTATGGGTAGCAGTGTTGAGTCTATGGGTAGCAGTGTTGAGTCTATGGGTAGCTGTGTGAGTCTATGGGTAGCTGTGTTAGTCTATGGGTAGCTGTGTGAGTCTATGCGTAGCAGTGTGAGTCTATGGGTAGCAGTGTGAGTCTATGGGTAGCAGTACTGAGTCTATGGGTAGCAGTGTTGAGTCTATGGGTAGCAGTGTTGAGTCTATGGCAGTGCTGAGTCTATGGCAGTGCTGAGTCTATGGGTAGCTGTGTGAGTCTATGGGTAGCAGTGTTGAGTCTATGGCAGTGCTGAGTCTATGGCAGTGTTGAGTCTATGGCAGTGCTGAGTCTATGGGTAGCTGTGTGAGCCTATTTGTAGCAGTGTGAGTCTATGGGTAGCAGTACTGAGTCTATGGGTAGCAGTGTTGAGTCTATGGGTAGCAGTGTTGAGTCTATGGGTAGCTGTGTGAGTCTATGGGTAGCTGTGTTAGTCTATGGGTAGCAGTGTGAGTCTATGGGTAGCAGTGTGAGTCTATGGGTAGCAGTACTGAGTCTATGGGTAGCAGTGTTGAGTCTATGGGTAGCAGTGTTGAGTCTATGGCAGTGCTGAGTCTATGGCAGTGCTGAGTCTATGGGTAGCAGTGCTGAGTCTATTGGTAGCAGTGTGAGTCTATGGGTAGCTGTGTGAGTCTATGGGTAGCAGTGTGAGTCTATGGGTAGCAGTGTGAGTCTATGGGTAGCAGTGTGAGTCTATGGGTAGCAGTGTTGAGTCTATGGGTAGCAGTGTGAGTCTATGGGTAGCTGTGTTGAGTCTATGGGTAGCAGTGCTGAGTCTATCGGTAGCAGTGTTGAGTCTATGGGTAGCAGTGTTGAGTCTATGGGTAGCAGTGTGAGTCTATGGGTAGCAGTACTGAGTCTATGGGTAGCAGTGTTGAGTCTATGGGTAGCAGTGTTGAGTCTATGGGTAGCTGTGTGAGTCTATGGGTAGCTGTGTTAGTCTATGGGTAGCTGTGTGAGTCTATGCGTAGCAGTGTGAGTCTATGGGTAGCAGTGTGAGTCTATGGGTAGCAGTACTGAGTCTATGGGTAGCAGTGTTGAGTCTATGGGTAGCAGTGTTGAGTCTATGGCAGTGCTGAGTCTATGGCAGTGCTGAGTCTATGGGTAGCTGTGTGAGTCTATGGGTAGCAGTGTTGAGTCTATTGGCAGTGCTGAGTCTATGGCAGTGTTGAGTCTATGGCAGTGTTGAGTCTATGGGTAGCAGTGTGAGTCTATGGGTAGCAGTGTGAGTCTATGGGTAGCAGTGTTGAGTCTATGGCAGTGCTGAGTCTATGGCAGTCCTGAGTCTATGGGTAGCTGTGTGAGTCTATGGCAGTGTTGAGTCTATGGCAGTGTTGAGTCTATGGTGCAGTGTTGAGTCTATGGGTAGCAGTGTGAGTCTATGGGTAGCAGTGTGAGTCTATGGGTAGCAGTACTGAGTCTATGGGTAGCAGTGTTGAGTCTATGGGTAGCAGTGTTGAGTCTATGGGTAGCTGTGTGAGTCTATGGGTAGCTGTGTTAGTCTATGGGTAGCTGTGTGAGTCTATGCGTAGCAGTGTGAGTCTATGGGTAGCAGTGTGAGTCTATGGGTAGCAGTACTGAGTCTATGGGTAGCAGTGTTGAGTCTATGGGTAGCAGTGTTGAGTCTATGGCAGTGCTGAGTCTATGGCAGTGCTGAGTTTATGGGTAGCTGTGTGAGTCTATGGGTAGCAGTGTTGAGTCTATTGGCAGTGCTGAGTCTATGGCAGTGTTGAGTCTATGGCAGTGTTGAGTCTATGGGTAGCAGTGTGAGTCTATGGGTAGCAGTGTGAGTCTATGGGTAGCAGTGTTGAGTCTATGGCAGTGCTGAGTCTATGGCAGTCCTGAGTCTATGGGTAGCTGTGTGAGTCTATGGCAGTGTTGAGTCTATGGCAGTGTTGAGTCTATGGTGCAGTGTTGAGTCTATGGGTAGCAGTGTGAGTCTATGGGTAGCTGTGTGAGTCTATGGGTAGCTGTGTTGAGTCTATGGGTAGCAGTACTGGGACGACATCACGTGCCTGGCTGCGTCTATGTTGGCGCCTGCGTCGGATATCCTTGATCCTCGCCGCTGGGACTCCCCCCTCCCTCCCCTCCCTCCCCTCCCTTCTCCTCCTCCTAGGTTGACTCATTCCTCACGCGGGTCAGCTGTCTGAGTGTTCAAGCGACAAAAAAGGCGACCGGGGAAATTAAGAAAGGCACTGAACTATCTCTTTGCTCACACCCCCCCTAGCCCCTTACACAACACGCGATTCCCACGCCTTGCACTTGCTCCAACATCCGCTGGGTTTTAGCAACACTCGGATGTGGATGTTAGCCTTCGTCGCTGGGTGTCACGGGTCGAGAACGCGGCGATATCACTGAAAAAAAAAAAAACTTCTCTCCAAATCTCCATCTCCTATTTTATTTTATTTTTTAAAATTTTATTTTTTTTTATTTGACGATCAGAGGAAACAAGAAAGATGATCGGTGTAGTCGGAAACTTTGCTCCGTTCGGCGTTTCGGTTTTTTTTGTTGTTGTAATGCTTTGCTTTATGTAAGCCCCCCCACACACGCACACGAGAGATTTTAATGAGAGATTTTAAGAAATATGTCTCGCTCTGCTCTCCTAACCCCCCCCCCCCCATCTCTCTCTACCCCCCTCTCTCTCTCTCTACCCCCTCTCTCTCTACCCCCTCTCTCTCTACTCCCCTCTCTCTACCCCCTCTCTCTGTCTCTACCCCCTCTCTCTCTACCCCTCTCTCTCTACCCCCTCTCTCTGTCTCTACCCCCTCTCTCTACCCCCTCTCTCTTACCCCCCTCTCTCTACCCCCTCTCTCTACCCCCCCTCTCTCTCTCTACCCCCTCTCTCTACCCTCTCTCTCTACCCCTCTCTCTCTCTCTACCCCTCTCTCTCTCTCTACCCCCTCTCTCTTACCCCTCTCTCTCTCTACCCCCTCTCTCTCTACCCCTCTCTCTCTCTACCCCCTCTCCCTCTACCCCCTCTCTCTCTCTACCCTCCCTCTCTCTCTAGCCCCCCTCTCTCTCTACCCCCTCTCTACCCTCTCTCTCTACCCCCCTCTTTACCCTCTCTCTCCCCCTCTCTCTCTCCCCCTCTCTCTCTACCCCCTCTCTCTCTACCCCTCTCTCTCTACCCCCTCTCTCTCTACCCCCCCTCTCTCTACCTCCCTCTCTCTACCCCCTCTATCTCTACCCCTGTCTCTCTACTCTCTCTCTTTACCCCCCTCTCTCTCTACCCCTCTCTCTCTACCCCCCTCTCTCTCTAATCCCTCCATCTACCCCCTCTCTCTCTACCCCTCTCTCTCTACCCCCTCTCTCTCTAACCCCTCTCTCTACCCTCTCTCTACTCCCTCTCTCTCTACCCCCTCTCTCTCTACCCCCCTCTCTCTCTACCCCCTCCATCTACCCCCTCCTCTCTACCCCCTCTCTCTCTACCCCCTCTCTCTACCCCCTCTCTTTACCCCCCTCTCTCTAACCCCCTCTCTCTACCCCCCTCTCTCTCTCTACCCCCTCCTCTCTCCCTCTCTCTCTACCCTCTCTCTCTACCCCCTCTCTCTACCCCCTCTCTCTCTACCCCCTCTCCTCTCTCTACCCCCTCTATCTCTACCCCCTCTCTCTCTCTCTTCCCCTTCTCTCTCTACCCCTCTCTCTCTCTACCCCCTCTCTCTCTACCCCTCTCTCTCTCTACCCCCTCTCTCTACCCCCTCTCTTTACCCCCTCTCTCTACCCCCTCTCTCTACCCCCCCTCTCTCTCTCTACCCCCTCTCTCTACCCTCTCTCTCTACCCCCTCTCTCTCTCTCTCCCTCTCTCTCTACCCCCTCTCTCTCTACCCCTCTCTCTCTCTACCCCTCTCTCTCTACCCCTCTCTCTCTCTACCCCTCTCTCTCTACCCCCTCCTCTCTCTCTACCCTCCCTCTCTCTCTAGCACCCCTCTCTCTCTACCCCCCTCTCTACACTCTCTCTCTACCCCCCTCTTTACCCTCTCTCTCTACCCCCTCTCTCTCTACCCCCTCTCTCTCTACCCCCTCTCTCTCTAACTCCCTCTCTCTCTACCCCCTCTCTCTCTACCCCCCCTCTCTATACCTCCCTCTCTCTACCCCCTCTATCTCTACCCCTGTCTCTCTACTCTCTCTCTTTACCCCCCTCTCTCTCTACCCCCCTCTCTCTCTACCCCCTCTCTCTCTAATCCCTCCATCTACCCCCTCTCTCTCTACCCCCTCTCTCTCTACCCCCTCTCTCTCTACCCCTCTCTCTACCCTCTCTCTACTCCCTCTCTCTCTACCCCCTCTCTCTACACCCCCCTCTCTCTCTACCCCCTCCATCTACCCCCTCTCTCTCTACCCCCTCTCTCTCTACCCCCTCTCTACCCCCTCTCTTTACCCCCCTCTCTCTACCCCCTCTCTCTACCCCCCCTCTCTCTCTCTACCCCTCCTCTCTCTCTACCCTCTCTCTCTACCCTCTCTCTCTACCCCCTCTCTCTACCCCCTCTCTCTCTACCCCCTCTCTCTCTACCCCCTCTATCTCTCTCTACCCCACCATCTCTCTCTACCCCCTCTCTCTCTACCCCCCTCTCTCTCTACCCCCTCTCTCTCTACCCCTCTCTCTCTCTACCCCCTCTCTCTCTACCCCCTCTCTCTCTACCCCTCTCTCTCTACCCCCCTCTCTCTCTACCCCACTCTCTCTACCCCATCTCTCTCTCTACCCTCTCTCTCTACCCCTCTCTCTTTCTACCCCCTCTCTCTACCCCCCCCCCCTCTCTCTCTACCCCCTCTCTCTCTACCCCCTCTCTCTACCCCTCTCTCTCTACCCCCTCTCTCTCTACCCCTCTCTCTACCCCTCTCTCTCTCTCTACCCTCTCTCTCTACCCCCTCTCTCTTTCTACCCCCTCTCTCTACCCCCCCCCTCTCTCTCTACCCCTCTCTCTTTCTACCCCCTCTCTCTCTACCCCCTCTCTCTCTACCCCCTCTCTCTCTACCCCTCTCTCTCTACCCCCTCTCTCTCTCTACCCCTCTCTCTCTCTACCCCTCTCTCTCTACCCCCTCTCTCTCTACCCCTCTATCTCTACCCCCTCTCTCTCTACCCCCTCTCTCTCTACCTCCCCTCTCTTTCTACCCCCTCTCTCTACCCCTCTCTCTCTACCCCCTCTCTCTCTACCCCTCTCTCTCTACCCCTCTCTCTCTCTACCCCTCTCTCTCTACCCCCTCTCTCTACCCCCCTCTCTCTCTACCCCTCTCTCTCTACCCCCTCTCTCTCTACCCCTCTCTCCTCTCTGCCCCTCTCTCTCTACCCCTCTCTCTCTACCCCATCTTTCTCTACCCCCTCTCTCTCTACCCCCTCTCTCTACCCCCTCTCTCTGCCTCCCTCTCTCTCTACCCCCTCTCTCTACCCCCTCTCTCTGCCTCCCTCTATCTCTACCCCCTCTCTCTCTACCCCCTCTCTCTCTACCCCCTCTCTCTCTACCCCTCTCTCTCTACCCCCTCTCTCTCTACCCCCTCTCTCTCTACCCCCTCTCTCTCTACCCCCCCTCTCTCTCTCTACCCCTCTCTCTCTCTACCCCCTCTCTCTCTACCCCCTCTCTCTCTACCCCTCTCTCTCTACCCCCTCTCTCTCTACCCCTCTCTCTCTACCCCCTCTCTCTCTACCCCCTCTCTCTACCCCCCCTCTCTTTCTACCCCCTCTCTCTACCCCCTCTCTCTCTACCCCTCTCTCTCTCTACCCCTCTCTCTCTCTACCCCCTCTCTCTCTACCCCCTCTCTCTCTCTACCCCCTCTCTCTCTACCCCCTCTCTCTCTACCCCATCTCTCTCTACCCCATCTCTCTCTACCCCCTCTCTCTACCCCCTCTCTCTGCCTCCCTCTCTCTCTACCCCCTCTCTCTCTCTACCCCCTCTCTCTCTACCCCCTCTCTCTCTACCCCCTCTCTCTCTCTACCCCCTCTCTCTCTACCCCCCATCTCTCTCTACCCCCCCCCCCTCCTGAACCCTGACAAGACGGCTTCCCCGTCGTGACGTCACAAGCCTGGGTTCGAAATGGCTGCGTCACGGCCACAGATTCTGGGAAGTGTTTCTTGCTCTCTCTCTCTCTATAAATATCTCTCGCTTGATCTGACTCTCTTCTTTTTACGATCACAGGAAAGATTAAAGATGCTCGGTGTGTTCGGCACTTAGCTTCGTTCATCGTTTCGTTTTCTTTGTTTTTTAATGCTTTGCTTTATGTAAACCCCCCTCCCCCCCCCCCTTTAAAATGAAAGACCCAACAACAAAATATGTTTTTCTCTCCTTTCCCCTTCCCTCTCTCTCTCTCTACCCCCTTCTCCGCCCCCCCCCCTCTCTCTCTGCCCCCTCTCTTCCTACTCCATTTGGCTCTCTCTTGCTCTCTCTTTTCATCTCTCTCCATCCACTCCCCCTCGCTCTCTCTCTCTCTCCATCTCTCTCTCCATCTCTCTCTCTCCATCCACTCCTCCTCGCTCTCTCCATCTCTCTCTCTCCATCCACTCCCCCTCGCTCTCTCTCTCTCTCCATCTCTCTCCATCCACTCCCCCTAGCTCTCTCCTCTCTCTCCATCTCTCTCTCCTCTCTCTCCATCTCTCTCCATCCACTCCCCTCGCTCTCTCCATCTCTCTCTCTCTCCATCTCTCTCCCCCCCTCTCTCTCTCTCTCCATCTCTCTCCATCCACTCCCCCTCGCTCTCTCCATCTCTCTCTCTATCTCTCTCCATCTCTCTATCCCCCTCCCTCTCTCTCTCCATCTCTCTCCCCCCTCTCTCTCCATCTCTTTCACTCCACCTCTCTCTCTCCTTCTCTCTCTCGGTCTCCCTCTGTCCATCTTCTTCCCTCTGCCTCCCTCCCTCCCTCTCTAGCCCCGGTATGTTAACTCCCTCGCCTACTATGCAGGAGCTTGTGGGTTAATCCCGACCCTCACAATCCCTGCTGCTGTGTATTTGGAGTCTGCATTTATCTCTCATCCCCGTGGTGGCCAATGTGGTCTCTATGCAACTCTATGAGTCTCTATTTGACTCTGTGGGTCTCATTGCAACTCTATGGGTGTCTATGCAACTCTATGAGTCTCTATGTAACTCTATGGGTCTCTATGCAACTCTATGGGTCTCTATGTAACTTTGTGGGTCTCTATGTAACTCTATGGGCCTCTATGTAACTCTATGGGTCTCTATGCAACTCTATGAGTCTCTATTTGACTCTGTGGGTCTCATTGCAACTCTATGGGTGTCTATGCAACTCTATGAGTCTCTATGTAACTCTATGGGTCTCTATGCAACTCTATGGGTCTCTATGTAACTCTATGGGTCTCTATGTAACTCTATGGGTCTCTGTGTAACTCTATGGGTCTCTATTTAACTCTATGAGTCTCTATACAACTCTATGGGTCTCTATGCAACTCTATGAGTCTCTATGCAACTCTATGGGTCTCTATACAACTCTACGGGTCTCGATGTAACTCTATGGGTCTCTATGCAACTCTATGGGTCTCTATGTAACTCTATGGGTCTCTATGTAACTCTATGGTTCTCTATGTAACTCTATGAGTCTCTATGCAACTCTATGGGTCTCTATACAACTCTATGGGTCTCTATGTAACTCTATGGGTCTCTATGCCACTCTATGGGTCTCTATGTAACTCTATGGGTCTCTATGTAACTCTATGAGTCTCTATGTAACTCTATGGGTCTCTATGTAACTCTATGGGTTTCTATGTAACTGTATGGGTCTCTATGTAACTCTATGGGTCTCTTTGCAACTCTATGGGTTTCTATGTAACTCTATGGGTCTCTATGCAACTCTATGAGTCTCTATGTAACTCTATGGGTCTCTATGTAACTCTATGGGTCTCTATTTGACTCTATGGGTCTCTATGCAACTCTATGAGTCTCTATGTAACTGTATGGGTCTCTATGCAACTCTATGGGTCTCTATGTAACTCTATGAGTCTCTATGTAACTCTATGGGTCTCTATGTAACTCTATGGGTCTCTATTTGACTCTATGGGTCTCTATGTAACTCTATGGGTCTCTATGTAACTCTATGGGTCTATATGTAACTCTATGAGTCTCTATGTAACTGTATGGGTCTCTATGTAACTCTATGGGTCTCTATGCAACTCTATGGGTGTCTATGTAACTCTATGGGTCTCTATGTAACTCTATGAGTCTCTATGTAACTGTATGGGTCTCTATGTAACTCTATGGGTCTCTATGTAACTCTAGGGGTTTCTATGTAACTCTATGGGTCTCTATGCAACTCTATGAGTCTCTATGTAACTCTATGGGTCTCTATGTAACTCTATGGGTCTCTATTTGACTCTATGGGTCTCTATGCAACTCTATGAGTCTCTATGTAACTGTATGGGTCTCTATGCAACTCTATGGGTCTCTATGTAACTCTATGAGTCTCTATGTAACTCTATGGGTCTCTATGTAACTCTATGGGTCTCTATTTGACTCTATGGGTCTCTATGTAACTCTATGGGTCTCTATGTAACTCTATGGGTCTCTATGTAACTCTATGAGTCTCTATGTAACTGTATGGGTCTCTATGTAACTCTATGGGTCTCTATGCAACTCTATGGGTGTCTATGTAACTCTTTGGGTCTCTATGTAACTCTATGAGTCTCTATGTAACTCTATGGGTCTCTATGTAACTCTATGGGTCTCTATTTGACTCTATGGGTCTCTATGCAACTCTATGAGTCTCTATGTAACTGTATGGGTCTCTATGCAACTCTATGGGTCTCTATGTAACTCTATGAGTCTCTATGTAACTCTATGGGTCTCTATGTAACTCTATGGGTCTCTATTTGACTCTATGGGTCTCTATGTAACTCTATGGGTCTCTATGTAACTCTATGGGTCTCTATGTAACTCTATGAGTCTCTATGTAACTGTATGGGTCTCTATGTAACTCTATGGGTCTCTATGCAACTCTATGGGTGTCTATGTAACTCTATGGGTCTCTATGTAACTCTAGGGGTGTCTATGTAACTCTATGGGTCTCTATGCAACTCTATGAGTCTCTATGTAACTATATGGGTCTCTATGTAACTCTATGGGTCTCTATTTGACTCTATGGGTCTCTATGTAACTCTATGGGTCTCTATTTGACTCTATGGGTCTCTATGTAACTCTATGGGTCTCTATGTAACTCTATGGGTCTCTATGTAACTCTATGGGTCTCTATGTAACTCTATGGGTCTCTATTTGACTCTATGGGTCTCTATGTAACTCTATGGGTCTCTATGCAACTCTATGGGTCTCTATGTAACTCTATGGGTCTCTATGTAACTCTATGGGTCTCTATGTAACTCTATGAGTCTCTATGTAACTGTATGGGTCTCTATGTAACTCTATGAGTCTCTATACAACTCTATGAGTCTCTATGTAACTCTATGGGTCTCTATGTAACTCTATGAGTCTATACGGAAGGCCTTCACAGCAGAAGCCAAACACTGCTGAGAAAGGTTCGTTACCCGAAATGTCGAGGATGGGGGGAGGGGGGCGGTGGGGGTGGGGGTTGGGGGGGGGGCTGTGGGTGGGGGGAGTTTGGGAGGAGCGGTGGCGCAGCGGTTAGCGCTCCGCTCAGAACCTGGCTTCGATGGTGTGGCGATGTGGAGCGAACATCGCCACTGGGGAGACAAAGGCGGCCGGGCGTGGTGGTTTGCTGGCCAACCCTTCATAGGCGCTGCTGCTGCTGCTGCTAATCGCCAACAGCACTTGCCCCCAAAGTTCTATGCAGGCTACACGGGGGATCTTTGTCTCTTGTATGGGGGGGGGAGTGGGTGGGTGGGTGCGTGGGGGCGTACGGGCGGGCCTTTATGCTAATGAGCTGGGCGGGGTGTTTATTATGGTAATGAGGTGTGGCTGGGCGTGGTTATGCTAATGAGCACAGGTTTAAATTGCCTCTCGGGTGTCGGTAGCAGAGGGCATTGCTTAGATCGGCAGCGGCGTCAGAGGTGACTGAAGTGACAGGAGGGACGTGATGGGCAAATCGCTGCCTCGAGTGATGGTGGTGGTGATGGTGGTGGCGATGACGGTGGCGATGATGGCTACGGAGGGGATGGGAGGTGAGTGGTGGTGGTGGTGAGTGGGTGAATGAGTGGGTGAATGAGTGGGTGAATGAGTGGGTGAGGTGGATGCGTGCGTGGGTGAGTGAGTGGGTGAGTGGGTTGGTGGATTAGTGAGTAAATGAGTGGGTGGGTGAGTGAGTGGGTTGATGGGTGAGTCAGTGGTAGGTGAGTTGGTGAGTGAGTGGTTGAGTGAGTTGGTGATGGGTGAGTAGTTGAGGGTGAGTTAGTTAGTTGGTGGGTGAGTGAGTGGTTAAGTGAGTTGGGTGGGTGAGTGAGTGGGTTGATGGGTGAGTCAGTGGTAGGTGAGTTGGTGAGTGAGTGGGTGAGTGGTTGAGTGAGTGGGTGAGTGAGTAGTTGAGGGAGAGTTGGTTAGTTGGTGGGTGAGTGAGTGTTTGAGTGGGTTGGGTGGGTGAGTGAGTGGGTTGATGGGTGAGTCAGTGGTAGGTGAGTTGGTGAGTGAGTGGGTGAGTGGTTGAGTGAGTGGGTGAGTGGGTGAGTTGGTTAGTTGGTGGGTGAGTGAGTGGGTGAGTGGTTGAGTGAGTGGGTGAGTGGGTAAGTGAGTGGGTGACTGAGTGGGTGGGTGAGTGGGTTGATGGGTGAGTCAGTGGTAGGTGAGTTAGTGAGTGAGTGGGTGAGTGGTTGAGTGAGTGAGTAGTTGAGGGTGAGTTGGTTAGTTGGTGGGTGAGTGAGTGGTTGAGTGAGGTAGGTGGATGAGTGCGTGGGTGACTGAGTGGGTGGGTGAGTGAGTGTGTTGATGGGTGAGTCAGTGGTAGGTGAGTTGGTGAGTGAGTGGGTGAGTGGTTGAGTGAGTGGGTGAGTGGGTAAGTAGTTGAGGGTGAGTTGGTTAGTTGGTGGGTGAGTGGTTGAGTGAGTGGGTGAGTGGGTGAGTGGATGAGTTGGTTAGTTGGTGGGTGAGTGAGTGGTTGAATGGGTTAGGTGGATGAGTGCGTGGGTGACTGAGTGGGTGGGTGAGTGAATGGGTTGATGGGTGAGTCAGTGGTAGGTGAGTTGGTGAGTGAGTGAGTGAGTGGTTGAGTCAGTGGGTGAGTGAGTGGGTGAGTGGTTGAGTGAGTGGGTGAGTAGTTGAGGGTGAGTTGGTTAGTTGGTGGGTGAGTGTTTGAGTGGGTTATGGTGGGTGAATAAGTGGGTTGATGTGTGAGTCAGTGGTAGGTGAGTTGGTGAGTGAGTGAGTGGTTGAGTGAGTGGGTGAGTGGTTGAGTGAGTGGGTGAGTGGTTGAGTGAGTGGGTGAGTTGGTTAGTTGGTGGGTGAGTGAGTGGTTGAGTGAGTTAGGTGGATGCGTGCGTGGGTGAGTGAATGGGTGGATGAGTTTGTGGGTTGATGGGTGAGTGAGTCAGTGGTAGGTGAGTTGGTGAATGAGTGGGTGAGGTGGATGCGTGCGTGGGTTAGTGAGTGAGTGGGTGAGCGAGTGGGTTGGTGGATTAGTGAGTAAATGAGTGGGTGGGTGAGTGAGTGGGTTGATGGGTGAGTCAGTGGTAGGTGAGTTGGTGAGTGAGTGAGTGGTTGAGTGAGTGGGTGAGTGGGTGAGTAGTTGAGTGGGTGAGTTGGTTAGTTGGTGGGTGATTTAGTGGTTGAGTGAGTGAGTTAGGTGGATGCGTGCGTGGGTGAGTGAATGGGTCGGTTGATGGGTGAGTCAGTGTTAGGTGAGTTGGTGAGTGAGTGGGTGAGTGAGTGGGTGAGTGGTTGAGTGAGTGGGTGAGTAGTTGAGGGTGAGTTGGTTAGTTGGTGGGTGAGTGAGTTTATGAGTGGGTTGGGTGGGTGCGTGTGTGGGGTGATGGATGAGTCAGTGGTAGGTGAGTTGTTGAGTGAGTGGGTGAGTGGTTGAGTGAGTGGGTGAGTGGGTGAGTTGGTTAGTTGGTGGGTGAGTGAGTGGTTGAGTGAGTTAGGTGGATGAGTGCGTGGGTGACTGAGTGGGTGGGTGAGTGAATGGGTTGAGTTGATGGGTGAGTCAGTGGTAGGTGAGTTGGTGAGTGAGTGGGTGAGTGGGTGACTGAGTGGGTGGGTGAGTGAGTGGGCTGATGGGTGAGTCAGTGGTAGGTGAGTTGGTGAGTGAGTGGGTGAGTGGTTGAGTGAGTGGGTGAGTGGGTGAGTTGGTTAGTTGGTGGGTGAGTGAGTGGTTGAGTGAGTTAGGTGGTTGCGTGCGTGGGTGAGAGAATGGGTGGGTGAGTGTGTGGGTTGATGGGTGAGTGAGTGGTAGGTGAGTTGGTGAGTGAGTGAGTGGTTGAGTGAGTGGGTCAGTGGGTGAGTAGTTGAATGGGTGGGTGAGTTGGTTAGTTGGTGGGTGAGTAAGTGGTTAAGTTGGTTAGGTAGATGAGCACATAGGTGAGTGAGTGGGTGAGTGAGTGGGTTGGTGGGATAGTGAGTAAATGAGTGCGTGGGTGAGTGAACTGTTGGGCAATGACTCAATGAGTCAGTGGGTGGGCAAGTGAATGGGCGGATGAGTGAGTGACTTTGTGGGTGAGTGATTGAGCCGTTAAATCAGTGACTAGATTGGTGCGTGAATGAGTAGGGCGAGTGAGTAGGTGAATGGACGAGTGGGTGAGTGATTTGGTTGGTAAATGAGTGGGTGGTGATGATGGGAATGACGCTGCTGATGGCGATGATGTCACAGCAGTCTAACGAGACCGCCTAGAGATGACATCTCATCAGCAGCAGCAGCATTGCTTCAGCGCATGCAAACAAACTCTGGACCGGGTTTCGACATCAAGTGTCTCATCAGCAGCAGAGCAAGGCTCTGCTTGAACTTGAAAATATATTTTTTATTTAAAGCTTTCGTGACTGCAGGGATTCATATTCTTGGTTCTTTCGGTTAAAGTCACGGAGAAGGGAAACAATAAAATAATAAAAATATAAAACTATAAAATTCTCACGGCGTTTCGACTGCAACACAAGAAGCAATCATCATCATCATCAGGTGTGAAAACCACAGCAAAGAAAATTTGAAAAAAGTGGCGGGATTATTTTCGTCTCCCCCCCACTCCTCTTTCACGAACACAGATGGACTCGTCCATCTGAACAAAACTGTCAAATCGCTCTCCGTGGTGCTAATGTTAAAAATAAATACAAACACCGCTTTTATAAAGAAATAAATACAAACCGCCACTTCTTTCAAATGTTCTTGCCGTGGTTTTCACACCTGATGATGATTGCTTATCGTGTTGCAGTCGAAACGTCGTGAGAATTGTATTGTTTTATATTTTTATTATTATTTTATTGTTTCCCTTCTACGTGGTGGTGACTTTACGGAAAGAACCAAGAATAATAATTGTATTGTTTTACAATAATTTTATTGTTTTATATTTTTATTATTTTATTGTTTTCCCTTCTACGTGGTGGTGACTTTACCGAAAGAACCAAGAATAATAATTTTATTGTTTTACAATAATTTTATTGTTTTATATTTTTATTATTTTATTGTTTCCCTTCTACGTGGTGGTGGTGACTTTACCGAAAGAACCAAGAATAATAATTTTATTGTTTTACAATAATTGTATTGTTTTATATTTTTATTATTATTCTATTGTTTCCCTTCTACGTGGTGGTGACTTTACGGAAAGAACCAAGAATATAATTTTATTGTTTTACAATAATTATTGTTTTATATTTTTATTAATTTATTGTTTTCCCTTCTACGTGGTGGTGACTTTACCGAAAGAACCAAGAATATAATGGGGTTTTTTTTATTTCATTTCAATAGGTGTAAGGCTCCACTGAGTTATGTAGCTCTAACGAAGTGGCTAATCAGGTATACATTTAGAGCATCAGACAAGTACTCTAAACGCGTGACGTTCATTCTAAATGTAGAGGGGAAAACCAGAGGACAGGGAGAGAAATCCAGGCGACGATGGGGACAGAGAGATGATGAAGAGACGCAGACTCCCGATATACAGCAGGCATCTTCCAGGGTCTGGGATCGAACCCACGACCTCCTGCATACCAGGCGAACTAGTTAACATCCTCTAGGGTCCGGGATCGAACCCACGACCTCCTGCATACCAGGCGAACTAGTTAACATCCTCTAGGGTCCCGGATCGAACCCACGACCTCCTGCATACCAGGCGAGGTAGTTAACATCTCGCAGGGTCCCGGATCGAACCCAGGACCTCCTGCATACCTGGCGAGGTAGTTAACATCCTCCAGGGTCCGGGATCGAACCCACGACCTCCGGCATACCAGGCGAGGTAGTTAACATCTCACAGGGTCCGAGATCGAACCCACGACCTCCTGCATACCAAGAGAGGTAGTTAACATCTCACGTGTTCCGGGATCGAACCCACAACGTCCTGCACACCAGGCGAGGTGGTTAACATCTCACAGGGTCCGGGATCGAACCCACAACGTCCTGCATACCAGGCGAGGTAGTTAACATCTCGCAGGGTCTGGGATCAAACCCACGACCTCCTGTATACCAGGCAAGGTTGTTAACATCTCGGAGGGTCCGGGATCAAACCCACGACCTCCTGCATACCAGGCGAACTAGCTAACATCCTCTAGGGTCCGAGATCGAACCCACGACCTCCTGCATACCAGGCGAGGTAGTTAACATCTCGCAGGGTCCCAGATCGAACCCAGGACCTCCTGCATACCTGGCGAGGTAGTTAACATCCTCCAGGGTCCGGGATCGAACCCACGACCTCCGGCATACCAGGCGAGGTAGTTAACATCTCACAGGGTCCGAGATCGAACCCACGACCTCCTGCATACCAAGAGAGGTAGTTAACATCTCACGGGTTCCGGGATCGAACCCACAACGTCCTGCACACCAGGCGAGGTAGTTAACATCTCGCAGGGTCGGCATCGAACCCACGACCTCCTGCATACCTGACGAGCTAGTTAACATCTCACAGGGTCCGGGATCGAACCCACGACCACCTGCACACCAGTCGAGGTAGTTAACATCTCGCAGGGTCTGGGATCAAACCCACGACCTCCTGTATACCTCGCGAGGTAGTTAACATTTCACAGGGTCCGGGATCAAACCCACGACCTCCTGTATACCAGGCGAGGTTGTTAACATCTCACAGGGTCCGGGAACGAACCCACGACCTCCTGTATACCAGTCGAGGTAGTTAACATCTCACAGGGTCCGGGATCGAACCCACGACCTCCTGTATACCAGGCGAGGTAGTAAACATTTCACAGGGTCCGGGATCGAACCCAAGACCTCCCGCATACCTGGCGAGGTAGTTAACATCTCACAGGTTCCGTGATCGAACCCACGAACTCCTGCATACCAGGCGAGGTAGATAACATCTCGCAGCATCCGGGATCGAACCCACGACCTCCCGCATACCTGGCGAGGTAGTTAACATCTCACAGGGTCCGGGATCGAACGCACGACCTCCTGCATACCAGGCGAGGTAGTTAACATCCTCCAGAGTCCGGGATCGAACCCACGACCTCCTGCATACCAGCCGAGGTAGTTAACATCTCGCAGGGTCGGGGATCGAACCCACAACCTCTTGTATACCAGTCGAGGTAGTTAACATCTCGCAGGGTCTGGAATCAAACCCACGACCTCCTGCATACCAGGCGAGGTTGTTAACATCTCACAGGTTCCGTGATCGAACCCACGACCTCCCGCATAGCAGGCGAGGTTGTTAACATCTCGCAGGGTCCGGGATCGAACCCACGACCTCCTGCATACCAGGCGAGGTAGTTAACATCCTCCAAGGTCCGGGATCGAACCCACGACCTCCTGCACACAAGGCGAGGTAGTTAACATCTCGCAGCGTCCTGGATGTGACCCACGACCTCCCGCAGACCAGGCGAGGTTGTTAACATCTCCTAGCCACCGTGGTGCCCGATGCTGGCAAAATGCCCAGTTGTTAATAGGCACGGATCGTGTTGGTACGGACCTGTGTGTGTTCACGCGTCCTTCTTTAAACTCTCTCTGCTGGACATCTGTGGAGTAAAATGCTTCATAGTTAATCTGATCTATAAATAAATGCTCTGATTTCTCTCTCATCTCGACGGCGTGGTAGCCTAAACGCCCCATGTGTGAAGGGGGTCACGTGGTACCTATGCAAATAACCCCCCCTTCCCTAGACCACGTGGTTTCTTCCTCGTTCCACGTGTGAAGGGGGTCACGTGGCCTCTATGGAAATAACCCCCACCCCTCCCGCATAGAGCTACAATTTCACTGAAACAATTTTTATTTTATTTTCGATAAGGTGTAGGGCCCCTACTGAGCGATTCGCTTATTTTTTGTGAAACCCTGACCTGGCAAAATCGCGAATGATAGCAGCTCAATGTAAGTGGCTGATATTGTCATCGCCATCATGGTGTGGAAATTCATAGCAGCAGTCAAATTATCTCTCTCTCGAGAGAGAGACGCGTGGTGATGTCGTTGATTGTAAATGTGGAGGGGAAAAGCCGGAAGAACCGGAGAGAAAAACATTCTACACGAACACCCATCAGGGTCGGGGATGGAACCCACGACCTCCTGTATACCAGGCGAGGTAGTTAACATCTCACAGGGTCGGGGGTCGAACCCACGACCTCCTGCATACCAGGCGAGGTAGTTAACATATCGCAGGGTCTGGGATCGAACCCACGACCTCCTGCACCCCAACCGAGGTAGTTAACATCTCACAGGGTCCGGGATCGAACCCAGGACCTCCTGTATACCAAGCGAGGTAGTTAACATCTCACAGGGTCCGGGATCGAACCCACGACCTCCTGCATACCTGGCGAGGTAGTTAACATCTCGCAGGGTCGGGTATCGAACCCACGACCTACTGCATACCTGGCGAGGTAGTTAACATCTCACAGGGTCTGGGATCGAACCCACGACCTCCAGTATACCAGGCGAGGTAGTTAACATCTCGCAGGGTCCGGGATCGAACCCACGACCTCCTGCATACCTAGCGAGGTAGTTAACATCTCGCAGGGTCGGGTATCGAACCCACGACCTCCTGCATACCTGGCGAGGTAGTTAACATCTCGCAGGGTCGCGATCGAGCCCACGACCTCCTGCATACCTGCGAGGTAGTTAACATCTCACAGGGTCCGGGATCGAACCCACGACCTCCTGCATACCAGGCGAGGTAGTTAACATCTCGCAGCGTCTGGGATCGAACCCATGACCTCCTGTAATACCTTGAGAGGTAGTTAACATCTCAGAGGGTCCGGGATGTGACCCACGGCCTTCTGTATACCTGGAGAAGTAGTTAACATCTCACAAGGTCCTGGATGTAACCCACAACTTCCTGCATACCTGGCGAGGTAGTTAACATCTCACAGGGTCCGGGATGTGACCCACGGCCTTCTGTATACCTGGAGAGGTAATTAACATCTCACAAGGTCCTGGATGTGACCCACGACCTCCCGCATACCAGGCGAGGTTGTTAACATCTCCTAGCCACCGTGGTGCCTGATGCTGGCGAAATTCCCAGTTGTTCATAGGCAAGGATCGTGTTGGTACGGACCTGTGTGTGTTCACGCGTCCTTCTTTAAACTCTCTCTGCTGGACATCTGTGGAAAAAAAATGCTTCATAGTTAATCTGATCTATAAATAAATGCTCTGATTTCTCTCTCATCTCGACGGCGTGGTAGCCTAAACGCCCCACGTGTGAAGGGGGTCACGTGGTACCTATGCAAATAACCCCCCCTTCCCTAGACCACGTGGTTTCTTCCTCGTTCCACGTGTGAAGGGGGTCACGTGGCCTCTATGGAAATAACCACCCCCACTCCTCCCGTATAGAGCTACAATTTCACTGAAACAATTTTTTTTAAAATTTTCGACAAGGTGTAAGACCCCTACTGAGCGATTCGCTTTTTTTTTACTGAAACCCTGACCTGGCAAAATCGCGAATGATAGCAGCTCAATGTAAGTGGCTGATATTGTCATCGCCATCACGGTGTGGAAATTCATAGCAGCAGTCAAATTATCTCTCTCGAGAGAGAGAGAGAGACGCGTGGTGATGTCGTTGATTGTAAATGTGGAGGGGAAAAGCCGGAAGAACCGGAGAGAAAAACATTCTACACGAACACCCATCAGGGTCGGGGATGGAACCCACGACCTCCTGTATACCAGGCGAGCTAGTAAACATCTCACAGGGTCCGGCATCGAACCCACGACTTCCTGCATACCAGGCGAAGTAGTTAACATCTCACAGGGTCAGGCATAAAACCCAGGACCTCCTGCATACCAGGCGAGGTAGTTGACATCTCGCAGGGTCAGGCATCGAACCCACGACCTCCTGCACACCAGGCTCGGTTGTTAACATCTCGCAGGGTCGGGGATCGAACCCACGACCTCCTGCATACCGGGCGAGGTAGTTAACATTTCACAGGGTCGGGGATCGAACCCACTACCTCCTGCATACCAGGCGAGGTAGTTAACATCTCGCCACTGACCATTGCCCCGATCTCTCTGTCACTCTGCCCCCCAGGTCACGTGGCCGCTCCCCCGCCCACGTGTCCGTGCCAGCTGGGGTCACCGCGGGGTCACGCGGCCGTGCCGTCTCGCTTCAATCTCAGCAAGATCCGGCGCGCGCGCGTCACGTGTCCCAGCGCGGGCTGCCCCCTGCAGATCGTGTGAGCATCAGCAGGAGCGTCATCGTCATCATCATCAGCAGGAGCGTCATCATCATCATCAGCAGGAGCGTCATCATCATCATCAGCAGGAGCGTCATCGTCATCATCAGCAGGAGCGTCATCATCATCATCAGCAGGAGCGTCATCGTCATCAGCAGCAGTAGCATCATCATCATCGTCATCATCATCATCGTCAGCAGGAGCGTCATCATCATCATCAGCAGGAGCGTCATCATCATCATCAGCAGGAGCGTCATCATCATCATCATCAGCAGGAGCGTCATCGTCATCAGCAGCAGTAGCATCATCATCATCGTCATCATCATCATCGTCAGCAGGAGCGTCATCATCAGCAGGAGCGTCATCATCAGCAGCAGTGTCATCAGCAGCAGTAGCGTCATCATCATCATCATCGTCAGCAGTAGCGTCATCATCGTCATCAGCAGTAGCGTCATCAGCAGCAGTAGCGTCATCATCAGCAGTAGCATCATCATCATCAGCAGTAGCGTCATCATCATCATCAGCAGGATCGTCATCAGCAGCAGTAGCGTCATCATCAGCAGTAGCATCATCATCATCAGCAGCAGTAGTGTCATCAGCAGCAGTAGCGTCATCATCGTCAGCAGTAGCGTCTTCATCGTCATCAGCAGGAGCGTCATCAGCAGCAGTAGCGTCATCATCATCATCAGCAGTAGCGTCATCATCATCAGTAGCGTCATCATCAGCAGTAGCGTCATCATCATCATCAGCAGGATCGTCCTCAGCAGCAGTAGCGTCATCATCATCATCAGCAGTAGGGTCATCATCAGCAGTAGCGTCATCATCGTCAGCAGGAGCGTCATCATCATCATCAGCAGTAGCGTCATCATCAGCAGTAGCGTCATCATCAGCAGTAGCGTCATCATCAGCAGTAGGGTCATCATCAGCAGTAGCGTCATCATCAGCAGTAGCATCATCATCATCATCAGCAGTAGCGTCATCATCAGCAGTAGCATCATCATCATCAGCAGTAGCGTCATCATCAGCAGTAGCATCATCATCATCATCAGCAGTAGCGTCATCATCAGCAGTAGCGTCATCATCATCATCAGCAGTGTCGTCATCAGCAGCAGTAGCGTCATCATCATCATCATCAGTAGCGTCATCATCATCATCAGTAGCGTCATCATAAGAATTAGCATCATCATCATCAGCAGCAATGGCGTCATCATCAGCAACAGCGTCATCATCAGCCGTAGCGTCATCATCGTCAGCAGTAGCGTCATCACCAGCAGTAGCGTCATCGTCAGCAGTAGCATCGTCATCATCAGCAGGAGCGTCATCATCAGCAGTAGCGTCATCATCATCAGCAGTAGCACGTGGTAGAAGGGAGTGAGATGGAACAGATGGAGATTAGTCCACACACACCCACGTGGTAGAAGGGAGCGAGATGGAACAGATGGAGATTAGTCCACACACACCACGTGGTAGAAGGGAGTGAGATGGAACAGATGGAGATTAGTCCACACACACCACGTGGTAGACGGGAGCGAGATGGAACAGATGGAGATTAGTCCACACACACCACGTGGTAGAAGGGAGTGAGATGGAACAGATGGAGATTAGTCCACACACACACACCACGTGGTAGAAGGGAGCGAGATAGAACAGATGGAGATTAGTCCACACACACCCACGTGGTAGAAGGGAGCGAGATGGAACAGATGGAGATTAGTCCACACACACCATGTGGTAGAAGGGAGATGGAACAGATGGAGATTAGTCCACACACACCACGTGGTAGAAGGGAGTGAGATGGAACAGATGGAAATTAGTCCACACACACACCCACGTGGTAGAAGGGAGCGAGATGGAACAGATGGAGATTATTCCACACACACACACCACGTGGCAGAAGGGAGTGAGATGGAACAGATGGAGATTAGTCCACACACACACACCACGTGGTAGAAGGGAGTGAGATGGAACAGATGGAGATTAGTCCACACACACACACCACGTGGTATAAGGGAGTGAGATGAAACAGATGGAGATTAGTCCACACACACACCACGTGGTAGAAGAGTGCGAGATGGAACAGATGGAGATTAGTCCACACACACACCACGTGGTAGAAGGGAGCGAGATGGAACAGATGGAGATTAGTCCACACACACCACGTGGTAGAAGGGAGTGAGATGGAACAGATGGAGATTAGTCCACACACCCACGTGGTAGAATGGAGCGAGATGGAACAGATGGAGATTAGTCCACACACACACCACGTGGTAGAAGGGAGATGGAACAGATGGAGATTAGTCCACACACACACCCACGTGGTAGAAGGGAGCGAGATGGAACAGATGGAGATTATTCCACACACACACACCACGTGGCAGAAGGGAGTGAGATGGAACAGATGGAGATTAGTCCACACACACACACCACGTGGTAGAAGGGAGTGAGATGGAACAGATGGAGATTAGTCCACACACACACACCACGTGGTATAAGGGAGTGAGATGAAACAGATGGAGATTAGTCCACACACACACACCACGTGGTAGAAGGGAGTGAGATGAAACAGATGGAGATTAGTCCAGACACACACCACGTGGTAGAAGGGTGCGAGATGGAACAGATGGAGATTAGTCCACACACACACCACGTGGTAGAAGGGAGCGAGATGGAACAGATGGAGATTAGTCCACACACACCACGTGGTAGAAGGGAGTGAGATGGAACAGATGGAGATTAGTCCACACACCCACGTGGTAGAATGGAGCGAGATGGAACAGATGGAGATTAGTCCACACACACACCACGTGGTAGAAGGGAGATGGAACAGATGGAGATTAGTCCACACACACACTACGTGGTAGAAGGGAGTGAGATGGAACAGATGGAGATTAGTCCACACACACCCACGTGGTAGAAGGGAGCGAGATGTAACAGATAGAGATTAGTCCACACACACAACACGTGGTAGAAGGGAGTGAGATGGAACAGATGGAGATTAGTCCACACACACCACGTGGTAGAAGGGAGTGAGATGGAACAGATGGAGAATAGTCCACACACACCACGTGGTAGAAGGGAGTGAGATGGAACAGATGGAGATTAGTCCACACACACACCACGTGGTATAAGGGAGTGAGATGAAACAGATGGAGATTAGTCCACACACACACCACGTGGTAGAAGGGTGCGAGATGGAACAGATGGAGATTAGTCCACACACACACCACGTGGTAGAAGGGAGCGAGATGGAACAGATGGAGATTAGTCCACACACACCACGTGGTAGAAGGGAGTGAGATGGAACAGATGGAGATTAGTCCACACACCCACGTGGTAGAATGGAGCGAGATGGAACAGATGGAGATTAGTCCACACACACCACGTGGTAGAAGGGAGTGAGATGGAACAGATGGAAATTAGTCCACACACACACCCACGTGGTAGAAGGGAGCGAGATGGAACAGATGGAGATTATTCCACACACACACACCACGTGGCAGAAGGGAGTGAGATGGAACAGATGGAGATTAGTCCACACACACACACACCACGTGGTAGAAGGGAGTGAGATGGAACAGATGGAGATTAGTCCACACACACACACCACGTGGTATAAGGGAGTGAGATGAAACAGATGGAGATTAGTCCACACACACACCACGTGGTAGAAGGGTGCGAGATGGAACAGATGGAGATTAGTCCACACATACACCACGTGGTAGAAGGGAGCGAGATGGAACAGATGGAAATTAGTCCACACACACCACGTGGTAGAAGGGAGTGAGATGGAACAGATGGAGATTAGTCCACACACCCACGTGGTAGAATGGAGCGAGATGGAACAGATGGAGATTAGTCCACACACACACCACGTGGTAGAAACGAGATGGAACAGATGGAGATTAGTCCACACACACACACTACGTGGTAGAAGGGAGTGAGATGGAACAGATGGAGATTAGTCCACACACACACACCACGTGGTAGAAGGGAGTGAGATGGAACAGATGGAGATTAGTCCACACACACACACCACGTGGTAGAAGGGAGCGAGATGGAACAGATGGAGATTAGTCCACACACACCACGTGGTAGAAGGGAGCGAGATGGAACAGATGGAGATTGGTCCACACACACACACACCACGTGGTATAAGGGAGCGAGATGGAACAGATGGAGATTAGTGCACACACACCCACGTGGTAGAAGGGAGCGAGATGGAACAGATGGAGATTGGTCCACACGCTGTATTGGTCACGTGGTCGCGGTGGTGGGTAAAATGAAGTTAACTCCCAGCCTCTCCCCGACTCTCCACTCCGCTGTAGCGGTCTCTAAGTGGCAGGCCGGGCTGTTGCCGGGCTGCGCCTCTATCTCGTCACGCTCGCCGAGAGAGAGAGAGAGGGGATGGAGGTGTTTGTTGACTTCTTCCTCCCGTCTTTGTCGCTCCACTTCCCTTTCCCGCAAACCACGACGGGGCGAGTGGGGAGAGAAGGTGGTTCACAATGGCCGTGTCATGAAATTCAAAGTGGATTCACGTCACAGATGTGCAGGGGTGTTTCCCTTCCTCCCCGTGTCTCTCTCTCTCTCTCCGTGTCTCTCTCTCTCCCCGTCTCTCTCTCTCCGTGTCTCTGTCTCTCCGTGTCTCTCTCTCCGTGTCTCTCTCTCTCTCTCTCCGTGTCTCTCTCTCCCCGTCTCTCTCTCTCCCCGTCTCTCTCTCTCCGTGTCTCTGTCTCTCCGTGTCTCTCTCTCTCCGTGTCTCTCTCTCCCCGTGTCTCTCTCTCTCTCTCCCCGTGTCTCTCTCTTTCCCCGTGTCTCTCTCTCCCCGTGTCTCTCTTTCTCCCCGTGTATCTCTCTCTCCCTGTGTCTCTCTCTCCGTGTCTCTCTCTCTCCGTGTCTCTCTCTCCCCGTCTCTCTCTCTCCGTGTCTCTCTCTCTCTCTCTCCGTGTCTCTCTCTCTCCGTCTCTCTCTCTCCCCGTGTCTCTCTCCCCGTGTCTCTCTCTCTCCCCGTGTCTCTCTCTTTCCCCGTGTCTCTCTCTCCCCCGTGTCTCTCTCTCTCCCCGTGTCTCTCTCTCCCCGTGTCTCTCTCTCCCCGTGTCTCTCTCTCCCCGTGTCTCTCTCTCCCCGTGTCTCTCTCTCCCCGTGTCTCTCTCTCTGCCCGTGTCTCTCTCTCTCCCCGTGTCTCTCTCTCCCCGTGTCTCTCTTTCTCCCCGTGTCTCTCTCTCTCTCCGTGTCTCTCTCTCTCTCCGTGTCTCTCTTTCTCCCCGTGTCTCTCTCTCTCCGTGTCTCTCTCTCTCTCCGTGTCTCTCTCTCCGTCTCTCTCTCTCCGTGTCTCTCTCTCTCCGTGTCTCTCTCTCCCCGTGTCTCTCTCTCCCCGTGTGTCTCTCTCTCCCCGTGTCTCTCTCTCCGTGTCTCTCTCCCCGTGTCTCTCTCTCCCCGTGTCTCTCTCTCTCTCTCCCAGTGTCTCTCTCTCCGTGTCTCTCTCCCCGTGTCTCTCTCTCCCCGTGTTTCTCTCTCCCCGTGTCTCTCTCCCCGTGTCTCTCTCTCTCCGTGTCTCTCTCCCCGTCTCTCTCTCTCTCTCCGTGTTTCTCTCCCCATGTCTCTCTCCCCGTGTCTCTCTCTCCCCGTGTCTCTCTCCCCGTGTCTCTCTCCCCGTGTCTCTCTCTCTCCCCGTGTCTCTCTATCTCCCCGTGTCTCTCTCCCCGTGTGTCTCTCTCTCCCCGTGTCTCTCTCCCCGTGTCTCTCTCTCTCCCCGTGTCTCTCTCTCCGTGTCTCTCTCCCCGTCTCTCTCTCTCTCCCCGTGTCTCTCTGTCCCCGTGTCTCTCTCCCCGTGTCTCTCTCCCCATGTCTCTCTCCCCGTGTCTCTCTCTCCCCGTGTCTTTCTCCCCATGTCTCTCTCCCCGTGTCTCTCCCCGTGTCTCTCTCCGTGTTTCTCTCCCCGTGTCTCTCTCTCCCCGTGTCTCTCTCTCCCCGTCTCTCTCTCTCTCTCCGTGTTTCTCTCCCCGTATCTCTCTCCCCTTGTCTCTCTCTCCAAGTGTCTCTCTCCCCGTCTCTCTCTCCCCGTGTCTCTCTCTCTCTCCCCGTCTCTCTCCCCGTGTCTCTCTCCCCGTGTCTCTCTCCCCGTGTCTCTCTCCCCGTGTCTCTCTCTCTCCGTGTCTCTCTCCCGGTGTCTCTCTCTCCCCGTGTCTCTCTCCCCGTGTCTCTCTCTCTCTCCCTGTCTCTCTCTCCCCATGTCTCTCTCCCCGTGTCTCTCTCCCCGTGTCTCTCTCTCTCTCCCCGTCTCTCTCTCCCCATGTCTCTCTCTCCCCGTCTCTCTCCCCGTGTCTCTCTCTCTCCCCGTGTCTCTCTCCCCGTGTCTCTCTCTTTCTCTCCGTGTCTCTCTGCCGGTGTCTCTCTCTCCCCGTGTCTCTCTCCCCGTGCCTCTCTCTCCTCGTGTCTCTCTCTCTCCCCGTCTCTCTCTCCCCATGTCTCTCTCTCCCCGTGTCTCTCTCCCCGTCTCTCTCTCCCCGTGTCTCTCTCCCCGTCTCTCTCCCCGTGTCTCTCTCTCCCCCCGTGTCTCTCTCCCCGTGTCTCTCTCCCCGTGTCTCTCCCCATGTCTCTCTCTCCCCGTCTCTCTCCCCATGTCTCTCTCCCCGTGTCTCTCTCTCCCCGTGTCTCTCTCTCCCCGTGTCTCTCTCTCTCTCTCTCAGTCGGTTCCCAGGTGGCCCCGTCACTCGTTTCACGTCCGTGTCCCATCATTATCTGCGTGATTGCGGTAGAGCGGCGGTGCAGTGTCATTACTGAAACTTTTTTTTTTAAACACACGCGCACAATTTTACATGTACCAGGTTTAAAGCTCTATCCTTTGCCTCGTTCGGTAACAGTCACGTAGGACAAAATGATTGACAAAAAAATGCCCACGATCTTTCCAACTCAACACAAGCAATCGCCATCAGTACGACGTGCTCTTCTTACCCAATACCCAAGGAATTTGACTTCCTGCAGTCAAGTCAAGATCTCCGTGGTTCTTGTTCAGATGCCCTGGCCTGGCCCATCAACATCCTGATAGCGGCAGATCCAAGTGGCTGACATCATCACCGCTATCAACATCGCCTGGGAATGTATAGCAGCAGCCATTCGTTCTAAACGGCGTTTTTTTATATATATAAAGACTCCGAGCTACCACAGCTCGCCGCGAATGTGATCGTTCAGCAGTTTTGTCGATTGATGTAGACATTGGGGTTTTCCCTCTGTTTTTTTTTCCACTGGCAACGAAGCTTAAAAAATTATGCCGAGGATTCATGCTTACTGCATTAACCACGATACTTGCGGTCAAAATGCAAACAAAAACCACACTATGATAATATAATATGATGATGCATTGTCCTCGAAACTGATTGGTCCACACCAAGGGACGGCTTTCTTTTAGAGCCTCGACCACCAATTGGTGCTCGACCAGATGACGCCAGAAGGCGTTCAACGCAGCTCAGAGACAATGCCGCTATCAAAGTAGCGAGGGCTCGGGGTGAGCATCTACATCATCATTAGACCTCCCTTTGCCAGTACCAAAATGTTATAATAATAGGGTTTTTCCCCTTTTTTCTGGCAAGAAAACTGAAACCTTTTTACAAGGATTCACGGCTACTGCATTAACCACAATACCTGCAGTCAAAATGCAAACAAAAACCACACTATGATAATATAATATGATGATGCATTGTCCTCGAAACTGATTGGTCCACACCAAGGGACGGCTTTCTTTTGGAGCCTCGAGCACCAATTGGTGCTCGACCAGAGGACGCCAAAAGGCGTTTAACACAGCTCAGAGACAATGCCGCTATCAAAGTAATGAGGGCTCGGGGTGAGCATCTACATCATCATTAGACCTCTAATGATGTAGACCTCTAATGATGATGTAGATGCTCACCCCGAGCCCTCATTACTTTGCTAGCGGCATTGTCTTTGAGCTGTGTAAACGCCTTCTGGCGTCATCTGGTCGAGCACCAATTGGTGCTCGAGGCTCCAAAAGAAATCCGTCCCTTTGATGAGAGAATTCTTTTGCGTCGGGTGGTGGTGGGAATCAGGCTTCAAGTAGGAATCCTTGAAACTGATTGGTCCACACCAAGGGACGGCTTTCTTTTGAGCCTCGAGCACCAATTGGTGCTCGACCAGATGACGCCAAAAGTCGTTTAACACAGCTCAGAGACAATGCCGCTAGCAAAGTAGCGAGGGCTCGGGGTGAGCATCTACATCATCATTAGACCTCCATTTGCCAGTACCAAAATGTAATAATAGGGTTTTTCCCCTTTTTTCTGGCAAGAAAACTGAAACCTTTTTTTCACAAGGATTCACGGCTACTGCATTAACCACAATACCTGCAGTCAAAATGCAAACAAAAACCACACTATGATTATATATGACGATGCATTGTCCTCGAAACTGATTGGTCCACACCAAGGGACGGCTTCTTTTTTGGAGCCTCGAGCACCAATTGGTGCTCTACCAGAGGACGCCAAAAGGCGTTTAACACAGCTCAGAGACAATGCCGCTAGCAAAGTAGCGAGGGCTCGGGGTGAGCATCTACATCATCATTAGACCTCCATTTGCCAGTACCAAAATGTAATAATAGGGTTTTTCCCCTTTTTCCTGGCAAGAAAACTGAAACCTTTTTTTCACAAGGATTCACGGCTACTGCATTAACCACAATACCTGCAGTCAAAATGCAAACAAAAACCACACTATGATAATACATGACGATGCATTGTCCTTGAAACTGATTGGTCCACACCAAGTGACGGCTTTCTTTTTGAGCCTCGACCACTAATTGGTGCTCGACCAGATGACGCCAAAAGGCGTTTAATGCAGCTCAGAGACAATGCCGCTATCAAAGTAATGAGGGCTCGGGGTGAGCATCTACATCATCATTAGACCTCCCTTTGCCAGTACCAAAATGTTATAATAATAGGGGTTTTTCCCCTTTTTTCTGGCAAGAAAACTGAAACCTTTTTTTCACAAGGATTCACGGCTACTGCATTAACCACAATACCTGCAGTCAAAATGCAAACAAAAACCACACTATGATTATATATGACGATGCATTGTCCTTGAAACTGATTGGTCCACACCAAGGGACCCAATTGGTGCTCGACCAGAGGACGCCAAAAGGCGTTCAACGCAGCTCAGAGACGATGCCGCTGTCAAAGTAGCGAGGGCTCGGGGTGAGCATCTCCATCATCATTGGACCTCCCGCAACATGGTTGGATGATTGACAATGCGCCGCTCCAATTGTCTCGAGCCACTCCTGACTCTGCTTGGCCAACCATCGCTCGCTCTCCGTTCCTTAGCCTGTCGGCGCCTTTCTTTGTCCTTCGTCGGTACTTGGTTCACTGGAAGTGAGAACGATCTTTAAGTTGCATTATGAAGGCAATGAGAGAGAGAGAGAGATATAGATAGAAGAGTGGGCCGTCTCTCCATCGCCTCTCATCGCTCTCCTCTCTCTCTCGCTCGCTCGCTCGCTCTCGCAAGCGTTCATCATATGCATCGTACAAGGATAGATCAAGTCGAGTGTGCTCACCAACGTAATCGAACGTCTGCCCCTTGCGACCTGTTCATTGCGACAGCGTGCCCCGGCGAAGAATGGGAAATCGTCGCCAATCAAACGGCAAAGTGGTGTCGGTGGGGGCCAAGTCGATTCTGGGAATCGACGCAGAATCGCCTCGTTCTGCAGATCGATTCCAACGTGCGCCTCCATCGTTAAAACTCCACGCTCCTCCATCGATCAAACTCCACGCGCCTCCATCGATCAAACTCCACGCTCCTCCATCGATCAAACTCCACGCGCCTCCCATGCATGGAAATGATGGGAAGTCCGGCGTTCGTCACAGATAAAGCTCGGCGTTTATATGTGTATATATATAAGAGTAGGGGTTTATATTGTGTAATATATATCTCTCTCTCTCTCCGTCTCAGGGCCACGTTGCAGACCCTTCAGACCGTCTGCCTGGACCCGCTCTCGCCTCGCATTCAGAGACTCGTCCGCTCCCGCAAGGTCAGTTGGGTGGGTGGGTTGGTGGGTGAGTGAGTTGGTGGGTGGGTGTGGGGTGGGTGGGAGGGTGAGTGAGTTGGTGGGTGAGTGAGTTGGTGGGTGGTTGGGTGAGTTGGTGGGTGGGTGGGTGAGTGAGTGGGTTGGTGGGTGGGTGAGTTGGTGGGTGGGTGGGTGGGTGAGTTGGTGAGTGGGTGGGTGAGTTGGTGGGTGGGTGGGTGAGTGAGTTGGTGGGTGGGTGGGTGAGTTGGTGGGTGGGTGGGTGAGTGAGTTGGTGGGTGGGTGAGTGGGTTGGTGGGTGGGTGAGTTGGTGGGTGGGTGAGATGGTGGGTGGGTGGGTGAGTTGGTGGGTGGGTGGGTGGGTGAGTGAGTGAGTGGGTGATTGGGTGAGTATGTCGGTGAGTGGGTGGGTGGGTGGCAGTGTGGATGGGTGAGTGGTTGAGTGGGTGGATGGGTGAGTGGGTGAGTGGATGGGTGGGTGAGTTAGTGTATGGGTGAGTGGATGGGTGAGTGGGTGAGTGGGTGGGTGAGTGAATGGGTGAGTGAGTGGATGGGTGAGTGGGTGAGTATGTTGGTGAGTGGGTGGGTGGGTGAGTGGATGGGTAGGTCAATGGGTGGGTCGGTGAGTGGGTGGGTGGGTGGCAGTGTGGATGGGTGAGTGGGTGAGTGGGTGGATGGGTGAGTGAGTGGATGGGTGAGTGGATGGATGGGTGAGTGAGTGGGTGGGTGAGTGGATGGGTGGGTGGGTGAATGAGTGGATGGGTGAGTGGATGGGTGAGTGGGTGAGTGGATGGGTGAGTGGGTGGATGGGTGAGTGGATGGGTGAGTGAGTGTGTGAGTGAGTGGGTGGGTGGATGGGTGAGTGGATGGGTGAGTGGATGGATGAATGGGTGAGTGGATGGGTGAGTGGGTGGATGGGTGGGTGAGTGAGTGGATGGGTGAGTGTGTGGCTGGGTGAGTGGATGGGTGAGTGGATGGATGAGTGGGTGAGTGGATGGGTGAGTGGGTGGATGGGTGGGTGAGTGAGTGGATGGGTGAATAGATGGGTGGGTGAGTGAGTGGATGGGTGAGTGGATGGGTGAGTGGATGGGTGAGTGGATGGGTGAGTGGATGGGTGGGTGAGTGAGTGGATGGGTGAGTGGATGGGTGAGTGGGTGAGTGGATGGGTGAGAGGGTGGATGGGTGAGTGGATGGGTGAGTGGATGGATGAGTGGATGGGTGAGTGGATGGGTGAGTGGATGGATGGGTGAGAGGGTGGATGTATGAGTGGATGGGTGAGTGGATGGATGAGTGGATGGGTGAGTGGATGGGTGGGTGAGTGTATGGGTGAGTGGGTGAGTGGATTGGTGAGTGAGTGGATGGGTGGGTGAGTGAGTGGATGGGTGAGTGGATGGGTGAGTGGATGGGTGAGTTGTTGAGTGGATGGGTGAGAGGGTGGATGGGTGAGTGGATGGGTGAGTGGATGGATGAGTGGATGGGTGAGTGGATGGGTGAGTGGATGGATGGGTGAGAGGGTGGATGTATGAGTGGATGGGTGAGTGGATGGATGAGTGGATGGGTGAGTGGATGGGTGGGTGAGTGTATGGGTGAGTGGGTGAGTGGATTGGTGAGTGAGTGGATGGGTGGGTGAGTGAGTGGATGGGTGAGTGGATGGGTGAGTGGATGGGTGAGTTGTTGAGTGGATGGGTGAGAGGGTGGATGGGTGAGTGGATGGGTGAGTGGATGGATGAGTGGATGGGTGAGTGGATGAGTGAGTGAGTGCATGGGTGAGTGGGTGAGTGGATGGGTGAGTGAGTGGATGGGTGAGTGGATGGGTGGGTGAGTGAGTGGATGGGTGAGTGGATGGGTGAGTGGATGGGTGAGTGGGTGAGTTGATGGGTGAGAGGGTGGATGGGTGAGTGGATGGGTGAGTGTATGGATGAGTGGATGGGTGAGTGCATGGGTGAGTGAGTGGATGGGTGAGTGGGTGAGTGGATGGGTGAGTGGATGGGTGGGTGAGTGAGTGGATGGGTGAGTGGATGGGTGAGTGAGTGGATGGGTGAGTGGGTGAGTTGATGGGTGAGAGGGTGGATGGGTGAGTGGATGGGTGCGTGAGTGGATGGGTGAGTGGATGGGTGAGTGGATGGATGAGTGGAGGGTGAGTGGATGAGTGAGTGGATGGGTGAGTGGATGGGTGAGTGAGTGGATGGGTTAGTGAGTGGATGGATGAGTGGGTGGATGAGTGGATGTGTGAATGGATGAGTGGATGGGTGAGTGGATGGGTGAGTGGATGGGTGAGTGGGTGAGTGGATGGGTGAGTGAGTGGATGGGTGAGTGGATGGGTGAGTGGATGGGTGAGTGGATGGATGAGTGGATGGGTGAGTGGATGGGTGAGTGAGTGCATGGGTGAGTGGGTGACTGGATGGGTGAGTGAGTGGATGGGTGAGTGGATGGGTGGGTGAGTGAGTGGATGGGTGAGTGGATGGGTGAGTGGATGGGTGAGTGGGTGAGTTGATGGGTGAGAGGGTGGATGGGTGAGTGGATGGGTGAGTGGATGGATGAGTGGATGGGTGAGTGGATGGGTGAGTGAGTGGATGGGTGGGTGAGTGGATGGGTGAGTGAGTGGATGGGTGAGTGGATGGGTGGGTTAGTGAGTGGATGGGTGAGTGGATGGGTGAGTGGGTGAGAGGGTGGATGGGTGAGTGGATGGGTGAGTAGATGGATGAGTGGAGGGTGAGTGGATGAGTGAGTGAATGGGTGAGTGGATGGTTGAGTGAGTGGATGGGTGAGTGGGTGGATGGGTGAGTGGATGGGTGAGTGGATGGGTGAGTGGATGGGTGAGTGAGTGGATGGGTGAGTGGATGGGTGAGTGGATGGGTGAGTGGGTGAGTGAATGGATGAGTGGATGGATGAGTGGGTGAGTGGATGCGTGAGTGAGTGGATGAGTGAGTGGGTGGATGAGTGGATGGGTGAATGGATGAGTGGATGGGTGAGTGGATGGGTGAGTGGATGGGTGAGTGGGTGAGTGGATGGGTGAGTGGATGGGTGAGTGGATGGGTGAGTGGGTGAGTGGATGGGTGAGTGGATCGGTGAGTGGGTGAGTGGATGGGTGAGTGGATGGGTAAGTGGGTGGATGAGTGGATGGGTGAATGGGTGAGTGGATGGGTGAGTGGATGGGTGAGGCGGTGAGTGGGTGGATGGATGGGTGAGTGGATGGGTGAGTGGATGGGTGAGTGGATGGGTGAGTGAGTGGATGGGTGAGTGAGTGGATGGGTGAGGGGATGGGTGAGTGGATGGGTGAGTGGATGGGTGAGTGGATGGGTGAGTGGGTGGATGTGTGGGTGAGTGGATGGATGAGTGAATGTTTGAGTGAGTGGATGAGTGAGTGGATGGGTGAGCGGATGGATGAGTGGATGGGTGAGTGAGTGGATGGGTGAGTGAGTGGATGGGTGAGTGAGTGGATGGGTGAGTGGGTGGATGGGTGAGTGGATGGTTGAGTTGATGGGTGAGTGAGTGGATGGGTGAGTGAGTGGGTGAGTGGATGGGTGAGTGGATGGGTGAGTGGATGGATGAGTGAGTGGATGGGTGAGTGGATGGATGAGTGAATGGGTGAGTGAGTGGATGGGTGAGTGAATGGATGGGTGAGTGGGTGGATGGTTTAGTGCATGGGTGAGTGGATGGGTGAGTGAGTGGATGGGTGAGTGGATGGGTGAGTGGATGGGTGAGTGGATGGGTGAGTGAGTGGATGGATGAGTGGGTGAGTGAGTGGATGGGTGAGTGGATGGGTGAGTGAGTGGATGGGTGAGTGGATGGGTGAGTGGATGGATGAGTGGATGGGTGAGTGGATGGGTGAGTGAGTGGATGGGTGGGTGAGTGGATGGGTGAGTGAGTGGATGGGTGAGTGGATGGGTGGGTTAGTGAGTGGATGGGTGAGTGGATGGGTGAGTGGATGGGTGAGTGGGTGAGAGGGTGGATGGGTGAGTGGATGGGTGAGTAGATGGATGAGTAGAGGGTGAGTGGATGAGTGAGTGGATTGGTGAGTGGATGGTTGAGTGAGTGGATGGGTGAGTGGGTGGATGGGTGAGTGGATGGGTGAGTGGATGGGTGAGTGGATGGGTGAGTGGATGGGTGAGTGAGTGGATGGGTGAGTGGATGGGTGAGTGGATGGGTGAGTGGGTGAGTGAATGGATGAGTGGATGGGTGAGTGGGTGAGTGGATGCGTGAGTGAGTGGATGAGTGAGTGGGTGGATGAGTGGATGGGTGAATGGATGAGTGGATGGGTGAGTGGATGGGTGAGTGGATGGGTGAGTGGGTGAGTGGATGGGTGAGTGGATGGGTGAGTGGATGGGTGAGTGGGTGAGTGGATGGGTGAGTGGATCGGTGAGTGGGTGAGTGGATGGGTGAGTGGATGGGTGAGTGAGTGGATGGGTAAGTGGGTGGATGAGTGGATGGGTGAATGGGTGAGTGGATGGGTGAGTGGATGGGTGAGGCGGTGAGTGGGTGGATGGATGGGTGAGTGGATGGGTGAGTGGATGGGTGAGTGAGTGGATGGGTGAGTGAGTGGATGGGTGAGTGAGTGGATGGGTGAGGGGATGGGTGAGTGGATGGGTGAGTGGATGGGTGAGTGGGTGGATGTGTGGGTGAGTGGATGGATGAGTGAATGTTTGAGTGAGTGGATGAGTGAGTGGATGGGTGAGCGGATGGATGAGTGGATGGGTGAGTGAGTGGATGGGTGAGTGAGTGGATGGGTGAGTGGGTGGATGGGTGAGTGGATGGTTGAGTTGATGGGTGAGTGAGTGGATGGGTGAGTGAGTGGGTGAGTGGATGGGTGAGTGGATGGGTGAGTGGATGGATGAGTGAGTGGATGGGTGAGTGGATGGATGAGTGAATGGGTGAGTGAGTGGATGGGTGAGTGAATGGATGGGTGAGTGGGTGGATGGTTTAGTGCATGGGTGAGTGGATGGGTGAGTGAGTGGATGGGTGAGTGGATGGGTGAGTGGATGGGTGAGTGGATGGGTGAGTGAGTGGATGGATGAGTTGGTGAGTGAGTGGATGGGTGAGTGGATGGGTGAGTGAGTGGATGGGTGAGTGGATGGGTGAGTGAGTGGATGGATGAGTGAGTGGATGGGTGAGTGGATGGATGAGTGGATGGGTGAGTGAGTGGATGGGTGAGTGGATGGATGAGTGAGTGGATGGGTGAGTGAGTGGATGGATGAGTGGGTGGATGGATGAGTGGATGGATGAGTGGATGGGTGAGTGAGTGGATGGGTGAGTGGATGGGTGAGTGGATGGGTGAGTGGATGGGTGAGTGGGTGGATGGGTGAGTGGGTGGATGGGTGAGTGGATGGGTGAGTGGATGGATGAGTGGGTGAGTGAGTGGATGGGTGAGTGGATGGGTGAGTGAGTGGATGGGTGAGTGGATGGGTGAGTGAGTGGATGGATGAGTGAGTGGATGGGTGAGTGGATGGATGAGTGGATGGGTGAGTGAGTGGATGGATGAGTGGATGGGTGAGTGGATGGGTGAGTGGGTGGATGGGTGGATGGGTGAGTGAGTGGATGGGTGAGTAGATGAGTGAGTGGATGGGTGAGTAGATGAGTGAGTGGATGTGTGAGTGAGTAGATGAGTGAGTGGATGGGTGAGTGGATGGGTGAGTGAGTGGATGGATGAGTGGGTGATATTCACCCCTAATACCACGTAACCCTCTCCTCGGCCCCCCTCCCACTCCTTTTCTTCACGTGACAGAATCTGCCCGCGTGCGCCATCCGCGCGATGACGTCATCGAGGAGTTAGGCTGGGTGGGCGTGGAGGGCGGGGCGAGCGGGGCGTGACGTCACATGAGCAGTGGGGTGGGGGGGGGAGGTGTCACGTCAGACGAGGAGGAGCAGTGTGGCGTGACGTCCCAGGAGGAGGAGCAGTGTGGCGTGACGTCACAGGAGAAAATGGCGCAGTGAGACGTGACGTCACAGCGTTGCCGGTTCAAAGCTGTGACGTGGGGTGGTGGTGGTGGTGGAGGGGGCGAGCTGATTGGACTAGGATAAGAATGAGAAATTAAATATTTATTTTAGACGACTTGAGGAGAAATCCGATGAGCTGTGAAGCTCTCTGTTCACAGACGGGTCCAGGAGGAGAAACACGGAGTAGTCAGAACGTTACAACAACAAACACGGCACTACACAAGCACCATAGGAGGTGTGCAACAGTTTAGAAAATGTAAACAAATCTCTTAACAACAACAACACCACGCACAAATAAACCTGCATCTATTTTTTTGCTTTGTTATCCCACTGAGCTCTTTCCTTCTTGAGAAAAAGGGTTACGTGGTGCTAGGGGTGAATATCAGCCACCCACTCACACATCCATTCACTGATCCATCCACTAACTCACCCAATCACCCACCCACTCACCCACCCACTCACTCACCCACCCACTCACCCAACGACTCACTCACCCATCCATTCACCGACCGATCCACTAACTCACCCAATCACCCACCCACCCACTCACCCACCCACTCACTCACCCACTGACCCACTCACCCATCCACGCACCCACTCACCCATCCATTCACCGATCCATTCCACTAACTCACCCACCCACCCACTCACTCACCAGCCCACTCAATCACCCACTGACTCACTCACCCATCTACTCATCTATTCACTCACCCACTCACCCACCCACTCACCCACTGACTCACTCACCCACTTACCCACTCACCCACCCACTCACCCACCCACCCACCCATTCACCCACCCACCCACCCATTCACCCACCCACTCACCCACCCACCCACTCACCCACCCACTCACCCACCAACTCACTCACCCACCGACTCACTCACCCATCCACGCACCCACCCACTCACCCACCCACTCACCCACCGACTCACTCACCCACTCACCCACTCACTCACCAACCCACCCACTCACCCACCCACTCACCCACCGACTCACTCACCCACTCACCCACCCACCCACTCACCCATCGACTCACTCACCCACTTACCCACTCACCCATCCACGCACCCACTCACCCATCCATTCACCGATCCATCCACTAACTCACCCACCCACTCACTCACCAGCCCACTCAATCACCCACTGACTCACTCACCCATCTACTCATCCACTAACTATCCCACTCACCCACCTACTCACCCACCGATTCACTCACCCACCCACTCATCCACTCACTCACCCAATCACCCACCCACTCAATCATCCACCCACTCACTCACCCACCCACTCCCCGACTCACTCACCCACCCACTCACCGACTCACCCACCCACTCACCCACTTACCCACCCACTCACCCACCCACTCACCGACTCACTCACCCACCCACTCACCGACTCCATTACCCACCCACTCACCCACTTACCCACCCACTCACCAACCCACCCACCCACCCACTCACCCACTTACCCACCGACTCACCGACTCCATTACCCACCCACTCACCCACCCACTCACCCACCCACCCACTCACCCCACTCACCCACCCACTCACCCACCCACGCACCGATCCATTCTTGAGAAGCAAGCGACCTGGCCACCAGAATGAGACTCGGTAATAATACTGCAGCTACATCATCATCAGCAGCAGGAGTTCGATGAGCTGTGGGGTTCTTGTTCGCCTACTGTGGTCGGACGTTGCAGCCAGGCAGATATCCAGTCTCGACACACGGCGGGCAGAACGCCACAACAACAATCACGATATTAAATAGTGCAACGGTATAGGAAGGTAAAGATTAGATACGTGCAAATAAAACTGCTACTATTAGTTTTTTTCTCTTAACTTTACAAGTTTAAGGCACCCATTGAGCTATCAAATTATTATTAATTTTTTTTTTAATCGAGAATCGACCTCGCCGCTGGGAACTCAACAAAGTGGCCCCCTTCAATCACGTTGGAAATGTACAGCGGCGAAATAAGCGAATTGATCTCAAAGCGAGAGGGCCCTCTGTGGTGGAAGAGGCTGCTTGGCAGTGCCAGGCTAGGTGCACCTTGAGGCCACTGGACAGTTGGAGGCAGTCGCCCTCCAACAACAGCGGAGGGCAGAGGAGCGACGCTCACAACAACGAGCGGAGGTTGGGTGGATAAACTGCTGCAAGTTGGCACAGTAGGGGGCACTGGTGGTGCATCAGCCAGTCATCTCAGGCGACCCACAGCACCTGCTGGGTCTGTCCCGTGACCTCCTCGTGCACCTAGCCTGGCACAGCAGTCAACCCACGGCACCTGCTGGGTCTGTCCCGTGACCTCCTCCTCGTGCACCTAGCCTGGCACAGCAGTCAACCCACGGCACCTGCTGGGTCTGTCCCGTGACCTCCTCCTCGTGCACCTAGCCTGGCACAGCAGCAGTAAACCCATGGCACCTGCAGGGTCTGTCCCGTGACCTCTTCCTTGTGCACCTAGCCTGGCACAGCAGCAGTAAACCCATGGCACCTGCAGGGTCTGTCCCGTGACCTCCTCCTCGTGCACCTAGCCTGGCACAGCAGTCAGCAGGAGCGAGCCTTCGCGACACTTCACCTGGCCTCGGAGTGCACCTAGCCTGGCACAAGCGTCGTGGCGACGACAAGTTACGAGGCTGACGCCATCGTGAGCACAGGCCACGCCCCATCGGCTAGTCCACGCCTCCTTCACCAACATAAACCACGCCTCTCCGACCTACGCGGCCAATCCCCAGGCAGACCGCGACCGCCGTAAATTGGTAAGCCCCGCCCTCTCATTAGCATAACCAACTCCCCTCCCCCGTCCGCCTGCACGTTAGCCAGACCACACCCCCTCCATAAGCCCCGCCCTCTCATTAAGATAGACCACGCTCCCTCGTTTAGCTCCGTATTAACATTAACATAGACCACACCCCCTCCGCTAGCCCTGCCCCGTAATTAACATAGACCAGGCCACACCTCCGTTAGCCTCGTCTTACTGATTAACATAGACAACGTCCCCCTGCGTTAGCCACACCTTCTCAATAACATAGACCACGCCCCCTCCGTTAGCCCCGCCCCATCATTAACATAGACAACGCCCCCCTCCGCGAGCCCCGTCTCTCTCATTAACACAGACAACGCCCCCTACGTTGCCACACATCCTCATTAACATAGACCACGCCCCCCTAGTTAGCCACGCCTTCTCATTAACATAGACCACGGCCCCTCGCTAGCCCCGCCCCTCGCTAGCCCCGCCCCATCATTAACATAGACCAGGCCACCTCCGTTAGCCTCGTCTATCTCATTAACATAGACAACGCGCCCCTGGTTTAGCCACACCTTCTCATTAACATAGACCACGCCCCCTCCACTATCCCCGCCTTGTAATTAACATAGACCACGCCCCCTCCGTTAGCCTCGTCTATCTCATTAATATAGACAACGCCCCCCTGCGTTAGCCACACCTTCTCATTAACATAGACCATGCCCCCTCACTAGCCGCGCTCTATCATTAACATAGACCAGGCCCCCTCCGTTCGCCCCGTCTATCTCATTAACATAGATAACGCCCCCCCTGCGTTGGCCACACCTTCTCATTAACATAGACCACGCCCCCCCTCCGGCGAGATCCATTCATTTCAGATGCAGTGTCGACTTGTATCGATCAGTATACGTACACAGTATCTATATACACATTATCTAAAACTGCTGACAGTATACACACAGTATGTACGCAGTATAGACGCTATAGACCACGTAAACTACTGACGGTATTTATATACAGTACATACAGTAGATGTATTCACCCTACTCGCTGTGCTGCGGTAGTGCAGAATTACTCCTGAAACGTTACCCATAATGCCTCGCTGTATCATCGTCAGCAACATCATCATCAGCAACATCATCATCAGCAACATCATCAACATCTTCATCAACACCAGCAACATCATCATCAACATCATCAGCAGCATCATCAAAATCATCATCAACACCAGCAACATCATCATCATCATCATCGTCAACATCATCATCAGCAACAACATTATCATCAGCACCATCAGCATTATCAGCAACATCATCAGCAAAAACATCATCATCAGCAACATCTACGTCATCATCATCGTCATCAGCACGATCATCATCAGCAACATCTACATCATCATCAACATCATCAGCAACAACATCGTCATCATATTCTTGGTTCTTTCGGTAAAGTCACGTAGAAGGGAAACAATAAAATAATAAAAATATAAAACATTAAAATTCTCACGACGTTTGGACTGCAACACAAGCAATCATCATCAGGTGTGAAAACCACAGCAAGAAGATCCCCACACACACATAAGTAGTGGAAGTAGCTACTACTACATATGATGTATCTACTACATATGTAGAAGTAGCTACTACTACACGTGTAGTAGTAGCTACATCACGTGTAGTAGTAGCTACATCACGTGTTGTAGTAGCTACATCACGTGTAGTAGTAGCTACATCACGTGTAGTAGTAGCTACATAACGTGTAGTAGTAGCTACATCACGTGTAGTAGTAGCTACATCACGTGTAGTAGTAGCTACATCACGTGCAGTAGTAGCTACGTCACGTGTAGTAGTAGCTACGTCACGTGTAGTAGTAGCTACGTCACGTGTAGTAGTAGCTACATCACGTGTAGTAGCAGCTACATCACGTGTTGTAGTAGCTACATCACGTGTAGTAGTAGCTACATCACGTGTAGTAGTAGCTACATCACGTGTAGTAGTAGCTACATCACGTGTAGTAGTAGCTACATCACGTGTAGTAGTAGCTACATCACGTGTAGTAGTAGCTACATCACGTGCAGTAGTAGCTACATCACGTGTAGTAGTAGCTACGTCACGTGTAGTAGTAGCTACGTCACGTGTAGTAGTAGCTACGTCACGTGTAGTAGCAGCTACATCACGTGTTGTAGTAGCTACATCACGTGTTGTAGTAGCTACATCACGTGTAGTAGTTGCTACATCACGTGTAGTAGTAGCTACATCACGTGTAGTAGTAGCTACATCACGTGTAGTAGCTACATCACGTGTAGTAGTAGCTACATCACGTGTAGTAGTAGCTACACCACGTGTAGTAGTAGCTACATCACGTGTAGTAGTAGCTACATCACGTGTAGTAGTAGCTACATCACGTGTAGTAGTAGCTACATCACGTGTAGTAGTAGCTACATGAAGTGTAGTAGTAGCTACATCACGTGTAGTAGCTGCATCACGTGCAGTAGTAGCTACATGAAGTGTAGTAGTAGCTACATCACGTGTAGTAGTAGCTACATCACGTGTAGTAGTAACTACATCACGTGTAGTAGTAGCTACATGAAGTGTAGTAGTAGCTACATCACGTGTAGTAGTAGCTACATCACGTGCAGTAGTAGCTACATCACGTGTTGTAGTAGCTACATCACGTGTAGTAGGAGCTACATCACGTGTAGTAGTAGCTACATCACGTGTAGTAGTAGCTACATCACGTGTTGTAGTAGCTACATCAAGTGTAGTAGTAGCTACATCACGTGTAGTAGTAGCTACATCACGTGTAGTAGTAGCTACATGAAGTGTAGTAGTAGCTACATCACGTGTAGTAGTAGCTACATCACGTGCAGTAGTAGCTACATCACATGTTGTAGTAGCTACATCACGTGTAGTAGGAGCTACATCACGTGTAGTAGCTACATCACGTGTAGTAGCTACATCACGTGTAGTAGTAGCTACATCACGTGTTGTAGTAGCTACATCACGTGTAGTAGTAGCTACATCACGTGTAGTAGCTACATCACGTGTTGTAGTAGCTACATCACGTGTAGTAGTAGTTATATCACGTGTAGTAGTAGCTACATCACGTGTAGTAGCTACATCACGTGTAGTAGTAGCTACATCACGTGTTGTAGTAGCTACATCACGTGTAGTAGTAGCTACATCACGTGTAGTAGTAGCTACACCACGTGTAGTAGTAGCTACATCACGTGATGTATTAGCTACATCACGTGTAGTAGCTACATCACGTGCAGTAGTAGCTACATCACGTGTAGTAGTACCTACATCACGTGTAGTAGTAGCTACATCACGTGATGTATTAGGTACATCACGTGTAGTAGCTACATCACGTGTAGTAGTAGTTACATCACGTGTAGTAGTAGCTACGTCACGTGTAGTAGTAGCAACATCACGTGTTGTAGTAGCTACATCACGTGTAGTAGTTACATCACGTGTAGTAGTAGCTACATCACGTGTTGTAGTAGCTACATCACGTGTTGTAGTAGCTACATCACGTGTAGTAGCAGCTACATCACGTGTTGTAGTAGCTACATCACGTGGTGTAGTAGCTACATCACGTATTGTAGTAGTTACATCACGTGTAGTAGCTACATCACGTGTAGTAGTAGCTACATCACGTGCAGTAGTAGCTACATCACGTGTAGTAGTAGCTACATCACGTGTAGTAGCTACATCACGTGTAGTAGTAGCTACATCACGTGTTGTAGTAGCTACATCACGTGTAGTAGTACCTACATCACGTATAGTAGTAGCTACATCACGTGTTGTAGTAGCTACATCACGTGTTGTAGTAGCTACATCACGTGTAGTAGTAGCTACATCACGTGTAGTAGTAGCTACATCACGTGTAGTAGTACCTACATCACGTATAGTAGTAGCTACATCACGTGTTGTAGTAGCTACATCACGTGTAATAGTAGCTACATCACGTGTAGTAGTAGCTATATCAGGTGATGTAGTAGCTACATCACGTGTAGTAGTAGCTACATCACGTGTTGTAGTAGCTACATCACGTGATGTAGTAGCTATATCACGTGATGTAGTAGCTACATCACGTGTAGTAGTAGCTACATCACGTGAAGTAGTAGCTACATAACGTGTCGTAGCTGCATAACGTGTAGTAGTAGCTACATCACGTGTTATAGTAGCTACATCACGTGTAGTAATAGCTACATCACGTGTTGTAGTAGCTACATCACGTGTCGTAGCTGCATAACGTGTAGTAGTAGCTACATTACGTGTAGTAGTAGCTACATCACGTGTAGTAGTAGCTACATCACGTGTTGTAGTAGCTACATCACGTGTAGTAGTAGCTACATCACGTGTTGTAGTAGCTACATCACGTGTAGTAGTAGCTACATCACGTGTAGTAGTAGCTACATCACGTGTAGTAGCTACATCACGTGTAGTAGTAGCTACATCACGTGTAGTAGTAGCTACATCACGTGATGTAGTAGCTACATCACGTGTTGTAGTAGCTACATCACGTGTAGTAGCTACATCACGTGTAGTAGTAGCTACATCACGTGTACTAGTAGCTACATCACGTGATGTAGTAGCTACATCACGTGTAGTAGTAGCTACATCACGTGTAGTAGCTACATCACGTGTAGTAGTAGCTACATCACGTGTAGTAGTAGCTACATCACGTGATGTAGTAGCTACATCACGTGTTGTAGTAGCTACATCACGTGTTGTAGTAGTAGCTACATCACGTGTTGTAGTAGCTACATCACGTGTAGTACTAGCTACATCACGTGTAGTAGTAGTAGCTACATCACGTGTAGTAGTAGTAGCTACATCACGTGTTGTAGTAGCTACATCACGTGTAGTAGTAGCTACATCACGTGTAGTAGTAGTAGCTACATCACGTGTAGTAGTAGTAGCTACATCACGTGTAGTAGTAGCTACATCACGTGTAGTAGTAGTAGCTACATCACGTGTAGTAGTAGCTATATCACGTGTAGTAGTAGTAGCTACATCACGTGTAGTAGTAGCTACATCACGTGTTGTAGTAGCTACATCACGTGTTGTACTAGCTACATCACGTGTAGTAGTAGCTACGTCACGTGTAGTAGTAGCTACATTACGTGTAGTAGTAGCTACATCACGTGTTGTAGTAGCTACACCACGTGTAGTAGTAGCTGTATCGAGTGTAGCAGTAGCTACATCTCGTGTTGTAGTAGCTACATCACGTGTAGTAGTAGCTACACTACGTGTAGTAGTAGCTACATCACGTGTAGTAGTAGCTACATCACGTGTAGTAGCTACATCACGTGTAGTAGTAGCTACATCACGTGTTGTGGTAGCTACATCACGTGTAGTAGCAGCTACATCACGTGTAGCAGTAGGTACATCACGTGTAGTAGTAGCTACATCACGTGTAGTAGTAGCTGCATCACGTGCAGTAGTAGCTGCATCACGAATAGAAGTAGCTGCATCACCTGTAGTCGTAGCTACATCACGTGTAGTAGTAGCTACATCACGTGTAGTAGTAGCTACATCACGTGTAGTAGTAGCTGCATCACCTGTAGTAGTAGCTACATCACGTGTAGTCGTAGCTACATCACGTGTAGTAGCAGCTACATCACGTGTTGTAGTAGCTACATCACGTGTAGTAGCTACACCACGTGTAGTAGTAGCTACATCACGTGTAGTAGTAGCTACATCACGTGCAGTAGTAGCTACATCACGTGTAGTAGTAGCTACACCACGTGTAGTAGTAGCTACATCACGTGTAGTAGTAGCTACATCACGTGTAGTAGTAGCTACACCACGTGTAGTAGTAGCTACATCACGTGTAGTAGTAGCTACATCACGTGCAGTAGTAGCTACATCACGTGTAGTAGTAGCTACACCACGTGTAGTAGTAGCTACATCACGTGTAGTAGTAGCTACATCACGTGTAGTAGTAGCTACATCACGTGTTGTAGTAACTCCATCACGTGCAGTAGTAGCTACATCACGTGTAGTAGTAGCTACATCACGTTTACTAGTAGCTACATCACGTGTTGTAGTAGCTACATCACGTGTAGTAGTAGCTACATCACGTGCAGTAGCTACATCACGTGTAGTAGTAGCTACATCACGTGTAGTAGTAGCTACATCACGTGTTGTAGTAGCTACACAACGTGTTGTAGTAGCTACATCACGTTTTGTAGTAGCTACATCACATGTAGTATTTGCTACATCACGTGATGTAGTAGCTACATCACGCGTAGTAGTAGCTACATCACGTGTTGTAGTAGCTACATCACGTGTAGTAGTAGCTACATCACGTGTAGTAGTAGCTGCATCACGTGTAGTAGTAGCTACATCACGTGTAGTAGTAACTACATCACGTGTAGTAGTAGCTGCATCACGTGTAGTAGCTGCATCACGTGTAGTAGTAGCTACATCACGTGTAGTAGTAGCTACATCACGTGTAGTAGCTACATCACGTGATGTAGTAGCTACATCACGTGTGGTAGTAGCTACATCACGTGTAGTAGTAGCTACATCACGTGTAGTAGTAGCTACATCACGTGTTGTAGTAGCTACACAACGTGTTGTAGTAGCTACATCACGTTTTGTAGTAGCTACATCACATGTAGTATTTGCTACATCACGTGATGTAGTAGCTACATCACGCGTAGTAGTAGCTACATCACGTGTTGTAGTAGCTACATCACGTGTAGTAGTAGCTACATCACGTGTAGTAGTAGCTGCATCACGTGTAGTAGTAGCTACATCACGTGTAGTAGTAACTACATCACGTGTAGTAGTAGCTGCATCACGTGTAGTAGCTGCATCACGTGTAGTAGTAGCTACATCACGTGTAGTAGTAGCTACATCACGTGTAGTAGCTACATCACGTGATGTAGTAGCTACATCACGTGTTGTAGTAGCTACATCACGTGTAGTAGCTACATCACGTGTAGTAGTAGCTACATCACGTGTAGTAGCTACATCACGTGATGTAGTAGCTACATCACGTGTGGTAGTAGCTACATCACGTGTAGTAGTAGCTACATCACGTGTAGTAGTAGCTACATCACGTGTTGTAGTAGCTACATCACGTGTAGTAGTAGCTACGTCACGTGTATTAGTAGCTACATTACGTGTAGTAGTAGCTACATCACGTGTTGTAGTAGCTACACCACGTGTAGTAGTAGCTGTATCGAGTGTAGCAGTAGCTACATCTCGTGTTGTAGTAGCTACATCACGTGTAGTAGTAGCTACACTACGTGTAGTAGTAGCTACATCACGTGCAGTAGTAGCTACATCACGTGTTGTGGTAGCTACATCACGTGATGTAGTAGCTACATCACGTGTAGTAGCTACATCACGTGTAGTAGTAGCTACATCACGTGTTGTGGTAGCTACATCACGTGTAGTAGCAGCTACATCACGTGTAGCAGTAGGTACATCACGTGTAGTAGTAGCTACATCACGTGTAGTAGCTACATCACGTGTTGTAGTAGCTGCATCACGTGCAGTAGTAGCTGCATCACGAATAGAAGTAGCTGCATCACCTGTAGTAGTAGATACATCACTTGTAGTCGTAGCTACATCACGTGTAGTAGTAGCTACATCACGTGTAGTAGCTACACCACGTGTAGCAGTAGCTACATCACGTGTAGTAGTAGCTACATCACGTGCAGTAGTAGCTACATCACGTGTAGTAGTAGCTACACCACGTGTAGTAGTAGCTACATCACGTGTAGTAGTAGCTACATCACGTGTAGTAGTAGCTACACCACGTGTAGTAGTAGCTACATCACGTGTAGTAGTAGCTACATCACGTGCAGTAGTAGCTACATCACGTGTAGTAGTAGCTACACCACGTGTAGTAGTAGCTACATCACGTGTAGTAGTAGCTACATCACGTGTAGTAGTAGCTACATCACGTGTTGTAGTAACTCCATCACTTGCAGTAGTATCTACATCACGTGTAGTAGCTACATCACGTGTAGTAGTAGCTACATCACGTGTAGTAGTAGCTACATCACGTTTAGTAGTAGCTACATCACGTGTTGTAGTAGCTACATCACGTGTAGTAGTAGCTACATCACGTGCAGTAGCTACATCACGTGTAGTAGTAGCTACATCACGTGTAGTAGTAGCTACATCACGTGTTGTAGTAGCTACACCACGTGTTGTAGTAGCTACATCACGTTTTGTAGTAGCTACATCACATGTAGTAGTTGCTACATCACGTGATGTAGTAGCTACATCACGCGTAGTAGTAGCTACATCACGTGTTGTAGTAGCTACATCACGTGTAGTAGTAGCTACATCACGTGTAGTAGTAGCTGCATCACGTGTAGTAGTAGCTACATCACGTGTAGTAGTAGCTGCATCACGTGTAGTAGCTGCATCACGTGTAGTAGTAGCTACATCACGTGTAGTAGTAGCTACATCACGTGTAGTAGCTACATCACGTGATGTAGTAGCTACATCACGTGTTGTAGTAGCTACATCACGTGTAGTAGCTACATCACGTGTAGTAGTAGCTACATCACGTGTAGTAGTAGCTACATCACGTGTAGTAGCTACATCACGTGATGTAGTAGCTACATTACGTGTAGTAGTAGCTACATCACGTGTAGTAGTAGCTACATCAGGTGATGTAGTAGCTACATCACGTGTTGTAGTAGCTACATCACGTGTTGTAGTAGTAGCTACATCACGTGTTGTAGTAGCTACATCACGTGTAGTACTAGCTACATCACGTGTAGTAGTAGTAGCTACATCACGTGTAGTAGTAGTAGCTACATCACGTGTTGTAGCTACATCACGTGTAGTAGTAGCTACATCACGTGTAGTAGTAGTAGCTACATCACGTGTAGTAGTAGTAGTAGCTACATCACGTGTAGTAGTAGTAGCTACATCACGTGTAGTAGTAGCTATATCACGTGTAGTAGTAGTAGCTACATCACGTGTAGTAATTGCTACATTACGTGTTGTAGAATCTACATCACGTGTTGTACTAGCTACATCACGTGTAGTAGTAGCTACATCACGTGTTGTAGTAGCTACATCACGTGTTGTACTAGCTACATCACGTGTAGTAGTAGCTACATCACGTGATGTAGTAGCTACATCACGTGTAGTAGTAGCTACATCACGTGTAGTAGTAGCTACATCACGTGTAGTAGTAGCTACATCACGTGTTGTAGTAGCTACATCACGTGTAGTAGTAGCTACGTTACGTGTAGTAGTAGCTACATTACGTGTAGTAGTAGCTACATCACGTGTTGTAGTAGCTACACCACGTGTAGTAGTAGCTGTATCGAGTGTAGCAGTAGCTACATGTCGTGTTGTAGTAGCTACATCACGTGTAGTAGTAGCTACACTACGTGTAGTAGTAGCTACATCACGTGTAGTAGTAGCTACATCACGTGTTGTGGTAGCTACATCACGTGATGTAGTAGCTACATCACGTGTAGTAGCTACATCACGTGTAGTAGTAGCTACATCACGTGTTGTGGTAGCTACATCACGTGTAGTAGCAGCTACATCACGTGTAGCAGTAGGTACATCACGTGTAGTAGTAGCTACATCACGTGTAGTAGCTACATCACGTGTTGTAGTAGCTGCATCACGTGCAGTAGTAGCTGCATCACGAATAGAAGTAACTGCATCACCTGTAGTAGTAGATACATCACGTGTTGTAGTAGCTACATCACGTGTAGTAGTAGCTACATCACGTGCAGTAGCTACATCACGTGTAGTAGTAGCTACATCACGTGTAGTAGTAGCTACATCACGTGTTGTAGTAGCTACACCACGTGTTGTAGTAGCTACATCACGTTTTGTAGTAGCTACATCACATGTAGTAGTTGCTACATCACGTGATGTAGTAGCTACATCACGCGTAGTAGTAGCTACATCACGTGTTGTAGTAGCTACATCACGTGTAGTAGTAGCTACATCACGTGTAGTAGTAGCTGCATCACGTGTAGTAGTAGCTACATCACGTGTAGTAGTAGCTGCATCACGTGTAGTAGCTGCATCACGTGTAGTAGTAGCTACATCACGTGTAGTAGTAGCTACATCACGTGTAGTAGCTACATCACGTGATGTAGTAGCTACATCACGTGTTGTAGTAGCTACATCACGTGTAGTAGCTACATCACGTGTAGTAGTAGCTACATCACGTGTAGTAGTAGCTACATCACGTGTAGTAGCTACATCACGTGATGTAGTAGCTACATTACGTGTAGTAGTAGCTACATCACGTGTAGTAGTAGCTACATCAGGTGATGTAGTAGCTACATCACGTGTTGTAGTAGCTACATCACGTGTAGTAGTAGCTACATCACGTGTTGTAGTAGCTACATCACGTGTAGTACTAGCTACATCACGTGTAGTAGTAGTAGCTACATCACGTGTAGTAGTAGTAGCTACATCACGTGTTGTAGCTACATCACGTGTAGTAGTAGCTACATCACGTGTAGTAGTAGTAGCTACATCACGTGTAGTAGCTACATCACGTGTAGTAGTAGCTACATCACGTGTAGTAGTAGCTACATCACGTGTAGTAGTAGCTATATCACGTGTAGTAGTAGTAGCTACATCACGTGTAGTAATTGCTACATTACGTGTTGTAGAATCTACATCACGTGATGTAGTAGCTACATCACGTGTTGTAGTAGCTACATCACGTGTTGTAGTAGTAGCTACATCACGTGTTGTAGTAGCTACATCACGTGTAGTACTAGCTACATCACGTGTAGTAGTAGTAGCTACATCACGTGTAGTAGTAGCTACATCACGTGTTGTAGCTACATCACGTGTAGTAGTAGCTACATCACGTGTAGTAGTAGTAGCTACATCACGTGTAGTAGTAGTAGCTACATCACGTGTAGTAGTAGCTACATTACGTGTAGTAGTAGCTACATCACGTGTTGTAGTAGCTACACCACGTGTAGTAGTAGCTGTATCGAGTGTAGCAGTAGCTACATGTCGTGTTGTAGTAGCTACATCACGTGTAGTAGTAGCTACACTACGTGTAGTAGTAGCTACATCACGTGTAGTAGTAGCTACATCACGTGTTGTGGTAGCTACATCACGTGATGTAGTAGCTACATCACGTGTAGTAGCTACATCACGTGTAGTAGTAGCTACATCACGTGTTGTGGTAGCTACATCACGTGTAGTAGCAGCTACATCACGTGTAGCAGTAGGTACATCACGTGTAGTAGTAGCTACATCACGTGTAGTAGCTACATCACGTGTTGTAGTAGCTGCATCACGTGCAGTAGTAGCTGCATCACGAATAGAAGTAACTGCATCACCTGTAGTAGTAGATACATCACGTGTAGTCGTAGCTACATCACGTGTAGTAGTAGCTACATCACGTGTAGTAGCTACACCACGTGTAGTAGTAGCTACATCACGTGTAGTAGTAGCTACATCACGTGCAGTAGTAGCTACATCACGTGTAGTAGTAGCTACATCACGTGTAGTAGTAGCTACATCACGTGTAGTAGTAGCTACACCACGTGTAGTAGTAGCTACATCACGTGTAGTAGTAGCTACATCACGTGCAGTAGTAGCTACATCACGTGTAGTAGTAGCTACGCCACGTGTAGTAGTAGCTACATCACGTGTAGTAGTAGCTACATCACGTGTAGTAGTAGCTACATCACGTGTTGTAGTAGCTACATCACGTGTAGTAGTAGCTACATCACGTGCAGTAGCTACATCACGTGTAGTAGTAGCTACATCACGTGTAGTAGTAGCTACATCACGTGTTGTAGTAGCTACACCACGTGTTGTAGTAGCTACATCACGTTTTGTAGTAGCTACATCACATGTAGTAGTTGCTACATCACGTGATGTAGTAGCTACATCACGCGTAGTAGTAGCTACATCACGTGTTGTAGTAGCTACATCACGTGTAGTAGTAGCTACATCACGTGTAGTAGTAGCTGCATCACGTGTAGTAGTAGCTACATCACGTGTAGTAGTAACTACATCACGTGTAGTAGTAGCTGCATCACGTGTAGTAGCTGCATCACGTGTAGTAGTAGCTACATCACGTGTAGTAGTAGCTACATCACGTGTAGTAGCTACATCACGTGATGTAGTAGCTACATCACGTGTTGTAGTAGCTACATCACGTGTAGTAGCTACATCACGTGTAGTAGTAGCTACATCACGTGTAGTAGTAGCTACATCACGTGTAGTAGCTACATCACGTGATGTAGTAGCTACATCACGTGTAGTAGTAGCTACATCACGTGTAGTAGTAGCTACATCACGTGATGTAGTAGCTACATCACGTGTTGTAGTAGCTACATCACGTGTTGTAGTAGTAGCTACATCACGTGTTGTAGTAGCTACATCACGTGTAGTACTAGCTACATCACGTGTAGTAGTAGTAGCTACATCACGTGTAGTAGTAGTAGCTACATCACGTGTTGTAGCTACATCACGTGTAGTAGTAGCTACATCACGTGTAGTCGTAGTAGCTACATCACGTGTAGTAGTAGTAGCTACATCACGTGTAGTAGTAGCTACATCACGTGTAGTAGTAGTAGCTACATCACGTGTAGTAGTAGCTATATCACGTGTAGTAGTAGTAGCTACATCACGTGTAGTAATTGCTACATTACGTGTTGTAGTATCTACATCACGTGTTGTACTAGCTACATCACGTGTAGTAGTAGCTACATCACGTGTTGTAGTAGCTACATCACGTGTTGTACTAGCTACATCACGTGTAGTAGTAGCTACATCACGTGATGTAGTAGCTACATCACGTGTAGTAGTAGCTACATCACGTGTAGTAGTAGCTACATCACGTGCAGTAGTAGCTACATCACGTGTTGTAGTAGCTACATCACGTGTAGTAGTAGCTACGTCACGTGTAGTAGTAGCTACATTACGTGTAGTAGTAGCTACATCACGTGTTGTAGTAGCTACACCACGTGTAGTAGTAGCTGTATCGAGTGTAGCAGTAGCTACATGTCGTGTTGTAGTAGCTACATCACGTGTAGTAGTAGCTACACTACGTGTAGTAGTAGCTACATCACGTGTAGTAGTAGCTACATCACGTGTTGTGGTAGCTACATCACGTGATGTAGTAGCTACATCACGTGTAGTAGCTACATCACGTGTAGTAGTAGCTACATCACGTGTTGTGGTAGCTACATCACGTGTAGTAGCAGCTACATCACGTGTAGCAGTAGGTACATCACGTGTAGTAGTAGCTACATCACGTGTAGTAGCTACATCACGTGTTGTAGTAGCTGCATCACGTGCAGTAGTAGCTGCATCACGAATAGAAGTAGCTGCATCACCTGTAGTAGTAGATACATCACGTGTAGTCGTAGCTACATCACGTGTAGTAGTAGCTACATCACGTGTAGTAGCTACACCACGTGTAGTAGTAGCTACATCACGTGTAGTAGTAGCTACATCACGTGCAGTAGTAGCTACATCACGTGTAGTAGTAGCTACATCACGTGTAGTAGTAGCTACATCACGTGTAGTAGTAGCTACACCACGTGTAGTAGTAGCTACATCACGTGTAGTAGTAGCTACATCACGTGCAGTAGTAGCTACATCACGTGTAGTAGTAGCTACACCACGTGTAGTAGTAGCTACATCACGTGTAGTAGTAGCTACATCACGTGTAGTAGTAGCTACATCACGTGTTGTAGTAACTCCATCACGTGCAGTAGTATCTACATCACGTGTAGTAGCTACATCACGTGCAGTAGTATCTACATCACGTGTAGTAGCTACATCACGTGTAGTAGTAGCTACATCACGTGTAGTAGTAGCTACATCACGTGTAGTAGTAGCTACATCACGTGTTGTAGTAGCTACACCACGTGTTGTAGTAGCTACATCACGTTTTGTAGTAGCTACATCACATGTAGTAGTTGCTACATCACGTGATGTAGTAGCTACATCACGCGTAGTAGTAGCTACATCACGTGTTGTAGTAGCTACATCACGTGTAGTAGTAGCTACATCACGTGTAGTAGTAGCTGCATCACGTGTAGTAGTAACTACATCACGTGTAGTAGTAGCTGCATCACGTGTAGTAGCTGCATCACGTGTAGTAGTAGCTACATCACGTGTAGTAGTAGCTACATCACGTGTAGTAGCTACATCACGTGATGTAGTAGCTACATCACGTGTTGTAGTAGCTACATCACGTGTAGTAGCTACATCACGTGATGTAGTAGCTACATCACGTGTTGTAGTAGCTACATCACGTGTAGTAGCTACATCACGTGTAGTAGTAGCTACATCACGTGTAGTAGTAGCTACATCACGTGTAGTAGCTACATCACGTGATGTAGTAGCTACATCACGTGTAGTAGTAGCTACATCACGTGTAGTAGTAGCTACATCACGTGATGTAGTAGCTACATCACGTGTTGTAGTAGCTACATCACGTGTTGTAGTAGTAGCTACATCACGTGTTGTAGTAGCTACATCACGTGTAGTACTAGCTACATCACGTGTAGTAGTAGTAGCTACATCACGTGTAGTAGTAGTAGCTACATCACGTGTTGTAGCTACATCACGTGTAGTAGTAGCTACATCACGTGTAGTAGTAGTAGCTACATCACGTGTAGTAGTAGTAGTAGCTACATCACGTGTAGTAGTAGCTACATCACGTGTAGTAGTAGTAGCTACATCACGTGTAGTAGTAGCTATATCACGTGTAGTAGTAGTAGCTACATCACGTGTAGTAATTGCTACATTACGTGTTGTAGTATCTACATCACGTGTTGTACTAGCTACATCACGTGTAGTAGTAGCTACATCACGTGTTGTAGTAGCTACATCACGTGTTGTACTAGCTACATCACGTGTAGTAGTAGCTACATCACGTGATGTAGTAGCTACATCACGTGTAGTAGTAGCTACATCACGTGTAGTAGTAGCTACATCACGTGTAGTAGTAGCTACATCACGTGTTGTAGTAGCTACATCACGTGTAGTAGTAGCTACGTCACGTGTAGTAGTAGCTACATTACGTGTAGTAGTAGCTACATCACGTGTTGTAGTAGCTACACCACGTGTAGTAGTAGCTGTATCGAGTGTAGCAGTAGCTACATGTCGTGTTGTAGTAGCTACATCACGTGTAGTAGTAGCTACACTACGTGTAGTAGTAGCTACATCACGTGTAGTAGTAGCTACATCACGTGTTGTGGTAGCTACATCACGTGATGTAGTAGCTACATCACGTGTAGTAGCTACATCACGTGTAGTAGTAGCTACATCACGTGTTGTGGTAGCTACATCACGTGTAGTAGCAGCTACATCACGTGTAGCAGTAGGTACATCACGTGTAGTAGTAGCTACATCACGTGTAGTAGCTACATCACGTGTTGTAGTAGCTGCATCACGTGCAGTAGTAGCTGCATCACGAATAGAAGTAGCTGCATCACATGTAGTAGTAGCTACATCACGTGTAGTAGTAGCTACATCACGTGTAGTAGTAGCTACATCACGTGTAGTAGTAGCTACATCACGTGCAGTAGTAGCTACATCACGTGTAGTAGTAGCTACATCACGTGTAGTAGTAGCTACATCACGTGTAGTAGCTACATCACGTGATGTAGTAGCTACATCACGTGTTGTAGTAGCTACATCACGTGTTGTAGTAGTAGCTACATCACGTGTTGTAGTAGCTACATCACGTGTAGTAGCTACATCACGTGATGTAGTAGCTACATCACGTGTAGTAGTAGCTACATCACGTGTAGTAGTAGCTACATCACGTGATGTAGTAGCTACATCACGTGTTGTAGTAGCTACATCACGTGTTGTAGTAGTAGCTACATCACGTGTTGTAGTAGCTACATCACGTGTAGTACTAGCTACATCACGTGTAGTAGTAGCTTCATCACGTGTAGTAGTAGTAGCTACATCACGTGTTGTAGCTACATCACGTGTAGTAGTAGCTACATCACGTGTAGTAGTAGTAGCTACATCACGTGTAGTAGTAGTAGTAGCTACATCACGTGTAGTAGTAGCTACATCACGTGTAGTAGTAGCTACATCACGTGTAGTAGTAGCTATATCACGTGTAGTAGTAGTAGCTACATCACGTGTAGTAATTGCTACATTACGTGTTGTAGTATCTAAATCACGTGTTGTACTAGCTACATCACGTGTAGTAGTAGCTACATCACGTGTTGTAGTAGCTACATCACGTGTTGTACTAGCTACATCACGTGTAGTAGTAGCTACATCACGTGATGTAGTAGCTACATCACGTGTAGTAGTAGCTACATCACGTGTAGTAGTAGCTACATCACGTGTAGTAGTAGCTACATCACGTGTTGTAGTAGCTACATCACGTGTAGTAGTAGCTACGTCACGTGTAGTAGTAGCTACATTACGTGTAGTAGTAGCTACATCACGTGTTGTAGTAGCTACACCACGTGTAGTAGTAGCTGTATCGAGTGTAGCAGTAGCTACATGTCGTGTTGTAGTAGCTACATCACGTGTAGTAGTAGCTACACTACGTGTAGTAGTAGCTACATCACGTGTAGTAGTAGCTACATCACGTGTTGTGGTAGCTACATCACGTGATGTAGTAGCTACATCACGTGTAGTAGCTACATCACGTGTAGTAGTAGCTACATCACGTGTTGTGGTAGCTACATCACGTGTAGTAGCAGCTACATCACGTGTAGCAGTAGGTACATCACGTGTTGTAGTAGCTACATCACGTGTAGTAGTAGCTACATCACGTGTTGTAGTAGCTGCATCACGTGCAGTAGTAGCTGCATCACGAATAGAAGTAGCTGCATCACCTGTAGTAGTAGCTACATCACGTGTAGTAGTAGCTACATCACGTGTTGTGGTAGCTACATCACGTGTAGTAGCAGCTACATCACGTGTAGCAGTAGGTACATCACGTGTAGTAGTAGCTACATCACGTGTTGTGGTAGCTACATCACGTGTAGTAGTAGCTACATCACGTGTAGTAGCTACATCACGTGTAGTCGTAGCTACATCACGTGTAGTAGTAGCTACATCACGTGTAGTAGCTACATCACGTGTAGTAGTAGCTACATCACGTGCAGTAGTAGCTACATCACGTGTAGTAGTAGCTACATCACGTGTAGTAGTAGCTACATCACGTGTAGTAGTAGCTACACCACGTGTAGTAGTAGCTACATCACGTGTAGTAGTAGCTACATCACGTGCAGTAGTAGCTACATCACGTGTAGTAGTAGCTACACCACGTGTAGTAGTAGCTACATCACGTGTAGTAGTAGCTATATCACGTGTAGTAGTAGTAGCTACATCACGTGTAGTAATTGCTACATTACGTGTTGTAGTATCTACATCACGTGTTGTAGTAACTCCATCACGTGCAGTAGTATCTACATCACGTGTAGTAGCTACATCACGTGTAGTAGTAGCTACATCACGTGTAGTAGTAGCTACATCACGTTTAGTAGTAGCTACATCACGTGTTGTAGTAGCTACATCACGTGTAGTAGTAGCTACATCACGTGTTGTAGTAGCTACATCACGTGTAGTAGTAGCTACATCACGTGTATTAGTAGCTACATCACGTGTAGTAGCTACATCACGTGTTGTAGTAGCTGCATCACGAATAGAAGTAGCTGCATCACATGTAGTAATAGCTACATCACGTGTAGTAGTAGCTACATCACGTGTAGTAGTAGCTACATCACGTGTAGTAGTAGCTACATCACGTGTAGTAGTAGCTACATCACGTGCAGTAGTAGCTACATCACGTGTAGTAGTAGCTACATCACGTGTAGTAGTAGCTACATCACGTGTAGTAGCTACATCACGTGATGTAGTAGCTACATCACGTGTTGTAGTAGCTACATCACGTGTAGTAGCTACATCACGTGTAGTAGTAGCTACATCACGTGTAGTAGTAGCTACATCACGTGTAGTAGCTACATCACGTGATGTAGTAGCTACATCACGTGTAGTAGTAGCTACATCACGTGCAGTAGTAGCTACATCACGTGATGTAGTAGCTACATCACGTGTTGTAGTAGCTACATCACGTGTTGTAGTAGTAGCTACATCACGTGTTGTAGTAGCTACATCACGTGTAGTACTAGCTACATCACGTGTAGTAGTAGTAGCTACATCACGTGTAGTAGTAGTAGCTACATCACGTGTTGTAGCTACATCACGTGTAGTAGTAGCTACATCACGTGTAGTAGTAGTAGCTACATCACGTGTAGTAGTAGTAGTAGCTACATCACGGGTAGTAGTAGCTACATCACGTGTAGTAGTAGTAGCTACATCACGTGTAGTAGTAGCTATATCACGTGTAGTAGTAGTAGCTACATCACGTGTAGTAATTGCTACATTACGTGTTGTAGTATCTACATCACGTGTTGTACTAGCTACATCACGTGTAGTAGTAGCTACATCACGTGTTGTAGTAGCTACATCACGTGTTGTACTAGCTACATCACGTGTAGTAGTAGCTACATCACGTGATGTAGTAGCTACATCACGTGTAGTAGTAGCTACATCACGTGTAGTAGTAGCTACATCACGTGTAGTAGTAGCTACATCACGTGTTGTAGTAGCTACATCACGTGTAGTAGTAGCTACGTCACGTGTAGTAGTAGCTACATTACGTGTAGTAGTAGCTACATCACGTGTTGTAGTAGCTACACCACGTGTAGTAGTAGCTGTATCGAGTGTAGCAGTAGCTACATGTCGTGTTGTAGTAGCTACATCACGTGTAGTAGTAGCTACACTACGTGTAGTAGTAGCTACATCACGTGTAGTAGTAGCTACATCACGTGTTGTGGTAGCTACATCACGTGATGTAGTAGCTACATCACGTGTAGTAGCTACATCACGTGTAGTAGTAGCTACATCACGTGTTGTGGTAGCTACATCACGTGTAGTAGCAGCTACATCACGTGTAGCAGTAGGTACATCACGTGTTGTAGTAGCTACATCACGTGTAGTAGTAGCTACATCACGTGTTGTAGTAGCTGCATCACGTGCAGTAGTAGCTGCATCACGAATAGAAGTAGCTGCATCACCTGTAGTAGTAGCTACATCACGTGTAGTAGTAGCTACATCACGTGTTGTGGTAGCTACATCACGTGTAGTAGCAGCTACATCACGTGTAGCAGTAGGTACATCACGTGTAGTAGTAGCTACATCACGTGTTGTGGTAGCTACATCACGTGTAGTAGTAGCTACATCACGTGTAGTAGCTACATCACGTGTAGTCGTAGCTACATCACGTGTAGTAGTAGCTACATCACGTGTAGTAGCTACATCACGTGTAGTAGTAGCTACATCACGTGCAGTAGTAGCTACATCACGTGTAGTAGTAGCTACATCACGTGTAGTAGTAGCTACATCACGTGTAGTAGTAGCTACACCACGTGTAGTAGTAGCTACATCACGTGTAGTAGTAGCTACATCACGTGCAGTAGTAGCTACATCACGTGTAGTAGTAGCTACACCACGTGTAGTAGTAGCTACATCACGTGTAGTAGTAGCTATATCACGTGTAGTAGTAGTAGCTACATCACGTGTAGTAATTGCTACATTACGTGTTGTAGTATCTACATCACGTGTTGTAGTAACTCCATCACGTGCAGAAGTATCTACATCACGTGTAGTAGCTACATCACGTGTAGTAGTAGCTACATCACGTGGAGTAGTAGCTACATCACGTTTAGTAGTAGCTACATCACGTGTTGTAGTAGCTACATCACGTGTAGTAGTAGCTACATCACGTGTTGTAGTAGCTACATCACGTGTAGTAGTAGCTACATCACGTGTAGTAGTAGCTACGTCACGTGTAGTAGTAGCTACATTACGTGTAGTAGTAGCTACATCACGTGTTGTAGTAGCTACACCACGTGTAGTAGTAGCTGTATCGAGTGTAGCAGTAGCTACATGTCGTGTTGTAGTAGCTACATCACGTGTAGTAGTAGCTACACTACGTGTAGTAGTAGCTACATCACGTGTAGTAGTAGCTACATCACGTGTTGTGGTAGCTACATCACGTGATGTAGTAGCTACATCACGTGTAGTAGCTACATCACGTGTAGTAGTAGCTACATCACGTGTTGTGGTAGCTACATCACGTGTAGTAGCAGCTACATCACGTGTAGCAGTAGGTACATCACGTGTTGTAGTAGCTACATCACGTGTAGTAGTAGCTACATCACGTGTTGTAGTAGCTGCATCACGTGCAGTAGTAGCTGCATCACGAATAGAAGTAGCTGCATCACCTGTAGTAGTAGCTACATCACGTGTAGTAGTAGCTACATCACGTGTTGTGGTAGCTACATCACGTGTAGTAGCAGCTACATCACGTGTAGCAGTAGGTACATCACGTGTAGTAGTAGCTACATCACGTGTTGTGGTAGCTACATCACGTGTAGTAGTAGCTACATCACGTGTAGTAGCTACATCACGTGTAGTCGTAGCTACATCACGTGTAGTAGTAGCTACATCACGTGTAGTAGCTACATCACGTGTAGTAGTAGCTACATCACGTGCAGTAGTAGCTACATCACGTGTAGTAGTAGCTACATCACGTGTAGTAGTAGCTACATCACGTGTAGTAGTAGCTACACCACGTGTAGTAGTAGCTACATCACGTGTAGTAGTAGCTACATCACGTGCAGTATTAGCTACATCACGTGTAGTAGTAGCTACACCACGTGTAGTAGTAGCTACATCACGTGTAGTAGTAGCTATATCACGTGTAGTAGTAGTAGCTACATCACGTGTAGTAATTGCTACATTACGTGTTGTAGTATCTACATCACGTGTTGTAGTAACTCCATCACGTGCAGTAGTATCTACATCACGTGTAGTAGCTACATCACGTGTAGTAGTAGCTACATCACGTGTAGTAGTAGCTACATCACGTTTAGTAGTAGCTACATCACGTGTTGTAGTAGCTACATCACGTGTAGTAGTAGCTACATCACGTGTTGTAGTAGCTACATCACGTGTAGTAGTAGCTACATCACGTGTTGTGGTAGCTACATCACGTGTAGTAGCAGCTACATCACGTGTAGCAGTAGGTACATCACGTGTAGTAGTAGCTACATCACGTGTAGTAGCTACATCACGTGTTGTAGTAGCTGCATCACGTGCAGTAGTAGCTGCATCACGAATAGAAGTAGCTGCATCACATGTAGTAGTAGCTACATCACGTGTAGTAGTAGCTACATCACGTGTAGTAGTAGCTACATCACGTGTAGTAGTAGCTACATCACGTGTAGTAGTAGCTACATCACGTGCAGTAGTAGCTACATCACGTGTAGTAGTAGCTACATCACGTGTAGTAGTAGCTACATCACGTGTAGTAGCTACATCACGTGATGTAGTAGCTACATCACGTGTTGTAGTAGCTACATCACGTGTAGTAGCTACATCACGTGTAGTAGTAGCTACATCACGTGTAGTAGTAGCTACATCACGTGTAGTAGCTACATCACGTGATGTAGTAGCTACATCACGTGTAGTAGTAGCTACATCACGTGTAGTAGTAGCTACATCACGTGATGTAGTAGCTACATCACGTGTTGTAGTAGCTACATCACGTGTTGTAGTAGTAGCTACATCACGTGTTGTAGTAGCTACATCACGTGTAGTACTAGCTACATCACGTGTAGTAGTAGTAGCTACATCACGTGTAGTAGTAGTAGCTACATCACGTGTTGTAGCTACATCACGTGTAGTAGTAGCTACATCACGTGTAGTAGTAGTAGCTACATCACGTGTAGTAGTAGTAGTAGCTACATCACGTGTAGTAGTAGCTACATCACGTGTAGTAGTAGTAGCTACATCACGTGTAGTAGTAGCTATATCACGTGTAGTAGTAGTAGCTACATCACGTGTAGTAATTGCTACATTACGTGTTGTAGTATCTACATCACGTGTTGTACTAGCTACATCACGTGTAGTAGTAGCTACATCACGTGTTGTAGTAGCTACATCACGTGTTGTACTAGCTACATCACGTGTAGTAGTAGCTACATCACGTGATGTAGTAGCTACATCACGTGTAGTAGTAGCTACATCACGTGTAGTAGTAGCTACATCACGTGTAGTAGTAGCTACATCACGTGTTGTAGTAGCTACATCACGTGTAGTAGTAGCTACGTCACGTGTAGTAGTAGCTACATTACGTGTAGTAGTAGCTACATCACGTGTTGTAGTAGCTACACCACGTGTAGTAGTAGCTGTATCGAGTGTAGCAGTAGCTACATGTCGTGTTGTAGTAGCTACATCACGTGTAGTAGTAGCTACACTACGTGTAGTAGTAGCTACATCACGTGTAGTAGTAGCTACATCACGTGTTGTGGTAGCTACATCACGTGATGTAGTAGCTACATCACGTGTAGTAGCTACATCACGTGTAGTAGTAGCTACATCACGTGTTGTGGTAGCTACATCACGTGTAGTAGCAGCTACATCACGTGTAGCAGTAGGTACATCACGTGTTGTAGTAGCTACATCACGTGTAGTAGTAGCTACATCACGTGTTGTAGTAGCTGCATCACGTGCAGTAGTAGCTGCATCACGAATAGAAGTAGCTGCATCACCTGTAGTAGTAGCTACATCACGTGTAGTAGTAGCTACATCACGTGTTGTGGTAGCTACATCACGTGTAGTAGCAGCTACATCACGTGTAGCAGTAGGTACATCACGTGTAGTAGTAGCTACATCACGTGTTGTGGTAGCTACATCACGTGTAGTAGTAGCTACATCACGTGTAGTAGCTACATCACGTGTAGTCGTAGCTACATCACGTGTAGTAGTAGCTACATCACGTGTAGTAGCTACATCACGTGTAGTAGTAGCTACATCACGTGCAGTAGTAGCTACATCACGTGTAGTAGTAGCTACATCACGTGTAGTAGTAGCTACATCACGTGTAGTAGTAGCTACACCACGTGTAGTAGTAGCTACATCACGTGTAGTAGTAGCTACATCACGTGCAGTAGTAGCTACATCACGTGTAGTAGTAGCTACACCACGTGTAGTAGTAGCTACATCACGTGTAGTAGTAGCTATATCACGTGTAGTAGTAGTAGCTACATCACGTGTAGTAATTGCTACATTACGTGTTGTAGTATCTACATCACGTGTTGTAGTAACTCCATCACGTGCAGAAGTATCTACATCACGTGTAGTAGCTACATCACGTGTAGTAGTAGCTACATCACGTGGAGTAGTAGCTACATCACGTTTAGTAGTAGCTACATCACGTGTTGTAGTAGCTACATCACGTGTAGTAGTAGCTACATCACGTGTTGTAGTAGCTACATCACGTGTAGTAGTAGCTACATCACGTGTATTAGTAGCTGCATCACGTGTAGTAGTAGCTACATCACGTGTAGTAGTAGCTACATCTCGTGTTGTAGTAGCTACATCACGTGTTGTGGTAGCTACATCACGTGATGTAGTAGCTACATCACGTGTAGTAGCTACATCACGTGTAGTAGTAGCTACATCACGTGTTGTGGTAGCTACATCACGTGTAGTAGCAGCTACATCACGTGTAGTAGCTACATCACGTGTAGTCGTAGCTACATCATGTGTAGTAGTAGCTACATCACGTGTAGTAGCTACACCACGTGTAGTAGTAGCTACATCACATGTAGTAGTAGCTACATCACGTGCAGTAGTAGCTACATCACGTGTAGTAGTAGCTACATCACGTGTAGTAGTAGCTACATCACGTGTAGTAGCTACATCACGTGTAGTAGCTACACCACGTGTAGTAGTAGCTACACCACGTGTAGTAGTAGCTACATCACGTGTAGTAGTAGGTAGATCACCTGTAGTAGTAGCTACATCACGTGTTGTAGTAACTCCATCACGTGCAGTAGTATCTACATCACGTGTAGTAGCTACATCACGTGTTGTGGTAGCTACATCACGTGTTGTAGTAGCTACATCACGTGTAGTAGTAGCTCCATCACGTTTAGTAGTAGCTACATCACGTGTTGTAGTAGCTACATCACGTGTAGTAGTAGCTACATCACGTGCAGTAGCTACATCACGTGTAGTAGTAGCTACATCACGTGTAGTAGTAGCTACATCACGTGTTGTAGTAGCTACACCACGTGTTGTAGTAGCTACATCACGTTTTGTAGTAGCTACATCACGTGTAGTAGTAGCTACATCACGTGTAGTAGCTACATCACGTGTAGTAGTAGCTACATCACGTGTAGTAGTTGCTACATCACGTGATGTAGTAGCTACATCACGTGTATCAGTAGCTACATCACGTGTATCAGTAGCTACATCACGTGTATTAGCAGCTACATCACGTGTAGTAGTAGCTACATCACGTGTAGTAGTAGCTGCATCACGTGTAGTAGTAGCTACATCACGTGTAGTAGTAGCTGCATCACGTGTAGTAGTAACTACATCACGTGTAGTAGTAGCTGCATCACGTGTAGTAGCTGCATCACGTGTAGTAGTAGCTACATCACGTGTAGTAGTAGCTACATCACGTGTAGTAGCTACATCACGTCATGTAGTAGCTACATCACGTGTTGTAGTAGCTACATCACGTGTAGTAGCTACATCACGTGTAGTAGTAGCTACATCACGTGTAGTAGTAGCTACATCACGTGTAGTAGCTACATCACGTGATGTAGTAGCTACATCACGTGTAGTAGTAGCTACATCACATGTAGTAGTAGCTACATCACGTGATGTATTAGCTACATCACGTGTAGTAGCTACATCACGTGTAGTAGTAGTTACATCACGTGTAGTAGTAGCTACGTCACGTGTTGTAGTAGCTACATCACGTGTTGTAGTAGCTACATCACGTGTAGTAGCTACATCACGTGTAGTATTAGCTACATCACGTGTAGTAGTAGCTGCATCACGTGCAGTAGTAGCTACATCACGTGTAGTAGCAGCTACATCACGTGTTGTAGTAGCTACATCACGTGGTGTAGTAGCTACATCACGTGTTGTAGTAGTTACATCACGTGTAGTAGCTACATCACGTGGTGTAGTAGCTACATCACGTGTTGTAGTAGTTACATCACGTGTAGTAGCTACATCACGTGTAGTAGTAGCTACATCACGTGCAGTAGTAGTAGCTACATCACGTGCAGTAGTAGCTACATCACGTGTAGTAGTAGTAGTTACATCACGTGTAGTAGTAGCTACATCACGTGTTGTAGTAGCTACATCACGTGTTGTAGTAGCTACATCACGTGTAGTAGTAGCTACATCACGTGTTGTAGTAGCTACATCACGTGGTGTAGTAGCTACATCTCGTGTTGTAGTAGCTACATCACGTGTAGTAGCTACATCACGTGTAGTAGTAGCTACATCACGTGTTGCAGTAGCTACATCACGTGTAGTAGTAGCTACATCACGTGTAGTAGTAGCTACATCACGTGTAGTAGTAGCTACATCACGTGTAGTAGTAGCAACATCACGTGTTGTAGTAGCTACATCAAGTGGTGTAGTAGCTACATCTCGTGTTGTAGTAGCTACATCACGTGTAGTAGCTACATCACGTGTAGTAGTAGCTACATCACGTGTTGCAGTAGCTACATCACGTGTTGTAGTAGCTACATCACGTGTAGTAGCTACATCACGTGTAGTAGTAGCTACATCACGTGTTGCAGTAGCTACATCACGTGTAGTAGTAGCTATATCACGTGTAGTAGTAGCTAAATCACGTGTAGTAGTAGCTACTACACGTGTAGTAGTAGCTACATCACGTGCAGTAGTAGCTACATCACTTGTAGTAGTAGCTACATCACGTGTAGTAGTAGTAGCTACATCACGTGTAGTAGTAGTAGCTACATCACGTGTTGTAGCTACATCACGTGTAGTAGTAGCTACATCACGTGTAGTAGTAGTAGCTACATCACGTGTAGTAGTAGTAGTAGCTACATCACGTGTAGTAGTAGCTACATCACGTGTAGTAGTAGTAGCTACATCACGTGTAGTAGTAGCTATATCACGTGTAGTAGTAGTAGCTACATCACGTGTAGTAATTGCTACATTACGTGTTGTAGTATCTACATCACGTGTTGTACTAGCTACATCACGTGTAGTAGTAGCTACATCACGTGTTGTAGTAGCTACATCACGTGTTGTACTAGCTACATCACGTGTAGTAGTAGCTACATCACGTGATGTAGTAGCTACATCACGTGTAGTAGTAGCTACATCACGTGTAGTAGTAGCTACATCACGTGTAGTAGTAGCTACATCACGTGTTGTAGTAGCTACATCACGTGTAGTAGTAGCTACGTCACGTGTAGTAGTAGCTACATTACGTGTAGTAGTAGCTACATCACGTGTTGTAGTAGCTACACCACGTGTAGTAGTAGCTGTATCGAGTGTAGCAGTAGCTACATGTCGTGTTGTAGTAGCTACATCACGTGTAGTAGTAGCTACACTACGTGTAGTAGTAGCTACATCACGTGTAGTAGTAGCTACATCACGTGTTGTGGTAGCTACATCACGTGATGTAGTAGCTACATCACGTGTAGTAGCTACATCACGTGTAGTAGTAGCTACATCACGTGTTGTGGTAGCTACATCACGTGTAGTAGCAGCTACATCACGTGTAGCAGTAGGTACATCACGTGTTGTAGTAGCTACATCACGTGTAGTAGTAGCTACATCACGTGTTGTAGTAGCTGCATCACGTGCAGTAGTAGCTGCATCACGAATAGAAGTAGCTGCATCACCTGTAGTAGTAGCTACATCACGTGTAGTAGTAGCTACATCACGTGTTGTGGTAGCTACATCACGTGTAGTAGCAGCTACATCACGTGTAGCAGTAGGTACATCACGTGTAGTAGTAGCTACATCACGTGTTGTGGTAGCTACATCACGTGTAGTAGTAGCTACATCACGTGTAGTAGCTACATCACGTGTAGTCGTAGCTACATCACGTGTAGTAGTAGCTACATCACGTGTAGTAGCTACATCACGTGTAGTAGTAGCTACATCACGTGCAGTAGTAGCTACATCACGTGTAGTAGTAGCTACATCACGTGTAGTAGTAGCTACATCACGTGTAGTAGTAGCTACACCACGTGTAGTAGTAGCTACATCACGTGTAGTAGTAGCTACATCACGTGCAGTAGTAGCTACATCACGTGTAGTAGTAGCTACACCACGTGTAGTAGTAGCTACATCACGTGTAGTAGTAGCTATATCACGTGTAGTAGTAGTAGCTACATCACGTGTAGTAATTGCTACATTACGTGTTGTAGTATCTACATCACGTGTTGTAGTAACTCCATCACGTGCAGAAGTATCTACATCACGTGTAGTAGCTACATCACGTGTAGTAGTAGCTACATCACGTGGAGTAGTAGCTACATCACGTTTAGTAGTAGCTACATCACGTGTTGTAGTAGCTACATCACGTGTAGTAGTAGCTACATCACGTGTTGTAGTAGCTACATCACGTGTAGTAGTAGCTACATCACGTGTAGTAGTAGCTGCATCACGTGTAGTAGTAGCTACATCACGTGTAGTAGTAGCTACATCTCGTGTTGTAGTAGCTACATCACGTGTTGTGGTAGCTACATCACGTGATGTAGTAGCTACATCACGTGTAGTAGCTACATCACGTGTAGTAGTAGCTACATCACGTGTTGTGGTAGCTACATCACGTGTAGTAGCAGCTACATCACGTGTAGTAGCTACATCACGTGTAGTCGTAGCTACATCATGTGTAGTAGTAGCTACATCACGTGTAGTAGCTACACCACGTGTAGTAGTAGCTACATCACATGTAGTAGTAGCTACATCACGTGCAGTAGTAGCTACATCACGTGTAGTAGTAGCTACATCACGTGTAGTAGTAGCTACATCACGTGTAGTAGCTACATCACGTGTAGTAGCTACACCACGTGTAGTAGTAGCTACACCACGTGTAGTAGTAGCTACATCACGTGTAGTAGTAGGTAGATCACCTGTAGTAGTAGCTACATCACGTGTTGTAGTAACTCCATCACGTGCAGTAGTATCTACATCACGTGTAGTAGCTACATCACGTGTTGTGGTAGCTACATCACGTGTTGTAGTAGCTACATCACGTGTAGTAGTAGCTCCATCACGTTTAGTAGTAGCTACATCACGTGTTGTAGTAGCTACATCACGTGTAGTAGTAGCTACATCACGTGCAGTAGCTACATCACGTGTAGTAGTAGCTACATCACGTGTAGTAGTAGCTACATCACGTGTTGTAGTAGCTACACCACGTGTTGTAGTAGCTACATCACGTTTTGTAGTAGCTACATCACGTGTAGTAGTAGCTACATCACGTGTAGTAGCTACATCACGTGTAGTAGTAGCTACATCACGTGTAGTAGTTGCTACATCACGTGATGTAGTAGCTACATCACGTGTATCAGTAGCTACATCACGTGTATCAGTAGCTACATCACGTGTATTAGCAGCTACATCACGTGTAGTAGTAGCTACATCACGTGTAGTAGTAGCTGCATCACGTGTAGTAGTAGCTACATCACGTGTAGTAGTAGCTGCATCACGTGTAGTAGTAACTACATCACGTGTAGTAGTAGCTGCATCACGTGTAGTAGCTGCATCACGTGTAGTAGTAGCTACATCACGTGTAGTAGTAGCTACATCACGTGTAGTAGCTACATCACGTCATGTAGTAGCTACATCACGTGTTGTAGTAGCTACATCACGTGTAGTAGCTACATCACGTGTAGTAGTAGCTACATCACGTGTAGTAGTAGCTACATCACGTGTAGTAGCTACATCACGTGATGTAGTAGCTACATCACGTGTAGTAGTAGCTACATCACATGTAGTAGTAGCTACATCACGTGATGTATTAGCTACATCACGTGTAGTAGCTACATCACGTGTAGTAGTAGTTACATCACGTGTAGTAGTAGCTACGTCACGTGTTGTAGTAGCTACATCACGTGTTGTAGTAGCTACATCACGTGTAGTAGCTACATCACGTGTAGTATTAGCTACATCACGTGTAGTAGTAGCTGCATCACGTGCAGTAGTAGCTACATCACGTGTAGTAGCAGCTACATCACGTGTTGTAGTAGCTACATCACGTGGTGTAGTAGCTACATCACGTGTTGTAGTAGTTACATCACGTGTAGTAGCTACATCACGTGGTGTAGTAGCTACATCACGTGTTGTAGTAGTTACATCACGTGTAGTAGCTACATCACGTGTAGTAGTAGCTACATCACGTGCAGTAGTAGTAGCTACATCACGTGCAGTAGTAGCTACATCACGTGTAGTAGTAGTAGTTACATCACGTGTAGTAGTAGCTACATCACGTGTTGTAGTAGCTACATCACGTGTTGTAGTAGCTACATCACGTGTAGTAGTAGCTACATCACGTGTTGTAGTAGCTACATCACGTGGTGTAGTAGCTACATCTCGTGTTGTAGTAGCTACATCACGTGTAGTAGCTACATCACGTGTAGTAGTAGCTACATCACGTGTTGCAGTAGCTACATCACGTGTAGTAGTAGCTACATCACGTGTAGTAGTAGCTACATCACGTGTAGTAGTAGCTACATCACGTGTAGTAGTAGCAACATCACGTGTTGTAGTAGCTACATCAAGTGGTGTAGTAGCTACATCTCGTGTTGTAGTAGCTACATCACGTGTAGTAGCTACATCACGTGTAGTAGTAGCTACATCACGTGTTGCAGTAGCTACATCACGTGTTGTAGTAGCTACATCACGTGTAGTAGCTACATCACGTGTAGTAGTAGCTACATCACGTGTTGCAGTAGCTACATCACGTGTAGTAGTAGCTATATCACGTGTAGTAGTAGCTAAATCACGTGTAGTAGTAGCTACTACACGTGTAGTAGTAGCTACATCACGTGCAGTAGTAGCTACATCACTTGTAGTAGTAGCTACATCACGTGTAGTAGTAGTAGCTACATCACGTGTAGTAGTAGTAGCTACATCACGTGTTGTAGCTACATCACGTGTAGTAGTAGCTACATCACGTGTAGTAGTAGTAGCTACATCACGTGTAGTAGTAGTAGTAGCTACATCACGTGTAGTAGTAGCTACATCACGTGTAGTAGTAGTAGCTACATCACGTGTAGTAGTAGCTATATCACGTGTAGTAGTAGTAGCTACATCACGTGTAGTAATTGCTACATTACGTGTTGTAGTATCTACATCACGTGTTGTACTAGCTACATCACGTGTAGTAGTAGCTACATCACGTGTTGTAGTAGCTACATCACGTGTTGTACTAGCTACATCACGTGTAGTAGTAGCTACATCACGTGATGTAGTAGCTACATCACGTGTAGTAGTAGCTACATCACGTGTAGTAGTAGCTACATCACGTGTAGTAGTAGCTACATCACGTGTTGTAGTAGCTACATCACGTGTAGTAGTAGCTACGTCACGTGTAGTAGTAGCTACATTACGTGTAGTAGTAGCTACATCACGTGTTGTAGTAGCTACACCACGTGTAGTAGTAGCTGTATCGAGTGTAGCAGTAGCTACATGTCGTGTTGTAGTAGCTACATCACGTGTAGTAGTAGCTACACTACGTGTAGTAGTAGCTACATCACGTGTAGTAGTAGCTACATCACGTGTTGTGGTAGCTACATCACGTGATGTAGTAGCTACATCACGTGTAGTAGCTACATCACGTGTAGTAGTAGCTACATCACGTGTTGTGGTAGCTACATCACGTGTAGTAGCAGCTACATCACGTGTAGCAGTAGGTACATCACGTGTTGTAGTAGCTACATCACGTGTAGTAGTAGCTACATCACGTGTTGTAGTAGCTGCATCACGTGCAGTAGTAGCTGCATCACGAATAGAAGTAGCTGCATCACCTGTAGTAGTAGCTACATCACGTGTAGTAGTAGCTACATCACGTGTTGTGGTAGCTACATCACGTGTAGTAGCAGCTACATCACGTGTAGCAGTAGGTACATCACGTGTAGTAGTAGCTACATCACGTGTTGTGGTAGCTACATCACGTGTAGTAGTAGCTACATCACGTGTAGTAGCTACATCACGTGTAGTCGTAGCTACATCACGTGTAGTAGTAGCTACATCACGTGTAGTAGCTACATCACGTGTAGTAGTAGCTACATCACGTGCAGTAGTAGCTACATCACGTGTAGTAGTAGCTACATCACGTGTAGTAGTAGCTACATCACGTGTAGTAGTAGCTACACCACGTGTAGTAGTAGCTACATCACGTGTAGTAGTAGCTACATCACGTGCAGTAGTAGCTACATCACGTGTAGTAGTAGCTACACCACGTGTAGTAGTAGCTACATCACGTGTAGTAGTAGCTATATCACGTGTAGTAGTAGTAGCTACATCACGTGTAGTAATTGCTACATTACGTGTTGTAGTATCTACATCACGTGTTGTAGTAACTCCATCACGTGCAGAAGTATCTACATCACGTGTAGTAGCTACATCACGTGTAGTAGTAGCTACATCACGTGGAGTAGTAGCTACATCACGTTTAGTAGTAGCTACATCACGTGTTGTAGTAGCTACATCACGTGTAGTAGTAGCTACATCACGTGTTGTAGTAGCTACATCACGTGTAGTAGTAGCTACATCACGTGTAGTAGTAGCTGCATCACGTGTAGTAGTAGCTACATCACGTGTAGTAGTAGCTACATCTCGTGTTGTAGTAGCTACATCACGTGTTGTGGTAGCTACATCACGTGATGTAGTAGCTACATCACGTGTAGTAGCTACATCACGTGTAGTAGTAGCTACATCACGTGTTGTGGTAGCTACATCACGTGTAGTAGCAGCTACATCACGTGTAGTAGCTACATCACGTGTAGTCGTAGCTACATCATGTGTAGTAGTAGCTACATCACGTGTAGTAGCTACACCACGTGTAGTAGTAGCTACATCACATGTAGTAGTAGCTACATCACGTGCAGTAGTAGCTACATCACGTGTAGTAGTAGCTACATCACGTGTAGTAGTAGCTACATCACGTGTAGTAGCTACATCACGTGTAGTAGCTACACCACGTGTAGTAGTAGCTACACCACGTGTAGTAGTAGCTACATCACGTGTAGTAGTAGGTAGATCACCTGTAGTAGTAGCTACATCACGTGTTGTAGTAACTCCATCACGTGCAGTAGTATCTACATCACGTGTAGTAGCTACATCACGTGTTGTGGTAGCTACATCACGTGTTGTAGTAGCTACATCACGTGTAGTAGTAGCTCCATCACGTTTAGTAGTAGCTACATCACGTGTTGTAGTAGCTACATCACGTGTAGTAGTAGCTACATCACGTGCAGTAGCTACATCACGTGTAGTAGTAGCTACATCACGTGTAGTAGTAGCTACATCACGTGTTGTAGTAGCTACACCACGTGTTGTAGTAGCTACATCACGTTTTGTAGTAGCTACATCACGTGCAGTAGTAGCTACATCACGTGTAGTAGCTACATCACGTGTAGTAGTAGCTACATCACGTGTAGTAGTTGCTACATCACGTGATGTAGTAGCTACATCACGTGTATCAGTAGCTACATCACGTGTATCAGTAGCTACATCACGTGTATTAGCAGCTACATCACGTGTAGTAGTAGCTACATCACGTGTAGTAGTAGCTGCATCACGTGTAGTAGTAGCTACATCACGTGTAGTAGTAGCTGCATCACGTGTAGTAGTAACTACATCACGTGTAGTAGTAGCTGCATCACGTGTAGTAGCTGCATCACGTGTAGTAGTAGCTACATCACGTGTAGTAGTAGCTACATCACGTGTAGTAGCTACATCACGTCATGTAGTAGCTACATCACGTGTTGTAGTAGCTACATCACGTGTAGTAGCTACATCACGTGTAGTAGTAGCTACATCACGTGTAGTAGTAGCTACATCACGTGTAGTAGCTACATCACGTGATGTAGTAGCTACATCACGTGTAGTAGTAGCTACATCACATGTAGTAGTAGCTACATCACGTGATGTATTAGCTACATCACGTGTAGTAGCTACATCACGTGTAGTAGTAGTTACATCACGTGTAGTAGTAGCTACGTCACGTGTTGTAGTAGCTACATCACGTGTTGTAGTAGCTACATCACGTGTAGTAGCTACATCACGTGTAGTATTAGCTACATCACGTGTAGTAGTAGCTGCATCACGTGCAGTAGTAGCTACATCACGTGTAGTAGCAGCTACATCACGTGTTGTAGTAGCTACATCACGTGGTGTAGTAGCTACATCACGTGTTGTAGTAGTTACATCACGTGTAGTAGCTACATCACGTGGTGTAGTAGCTACATCACGTGTTGTAGTAGTTACATCACGTGTAGTAGCTACATCACGTGTAGTAGTAGCTACATCACGTGCAGTAGTAGTAGCTACATCACGTGCAGTAGTAGCTACATCACGTGTAGTAGTAGTAGTTACATCACGTGTAGTAGTAGCTACATCACGTGTTGTAGTAGCTACATCACGTGTTGTAGTAGCTACATCACGTGTAGTAGTAGCTACATCACGTGTTGTAGTAGCTACATCACGTGGTGTAGTAGCTACATCTCGTGTTGTAGTAGCTACATCACGTGTAGTAGCTACATCACGTGTAGTAGTAGCTACATCACGTGTTGCAGTAGCTACATCACGTGTAGTAGTAGCTACATCACGTGTAGTAGTAGCTACATCACGTGTAGTAGTAGCTACATCACGTGTAGTAGTAGCAACATCACGTGTTGTAGTAGCTACATCAAGTGGTGTAGTAGCTACATCTCGTGTTGTAGTAGCTACATCACGTGTAGTAGCTACATCACGTGTAGTAGTAGCTACATCACGTGTTGCAGTAGCTACATCACGTGTTGTAGTAGCTACATCACGTGTAGTAGCTACATCACGTGTAGTAGTAGCTACATCACGTGTTGCAGTAGCTACATCACGTGTAGTAGTAGCTATATCACGTGTAGTAGTAGCTAAATCACGTGTAGTAGTAGCTACTACACGTGTAGTAGTAGCTACATCACGTGCAGTAGTAGCTACATCACTTGTAGTAGTAGCTACATCACGTGTAGTAGTAGCTACATCACGTGTATCAGTAGCTACATTACGTGTAGTAGCTACGTCACGTGTAGTAGTAGCTACGTCACGTGTAGTAGTAGCTACATCACATGTAGTAGTAGCTACATCACGTGTAGTAGTAGCTACATCACGTGTAGTAGTAGCTACATCACGTATAATAGTAGCTACATCACGTGTAGTATCTACATCACGTGTTGTAGTAGCTACATCACATGTAGTAGTAGCTACATCACGTGTTGTAGTGGATACATCACGTGTAGTAGCTACATCACGTGTTGTGGTAGCTGCATCACGTGCAGTAGTAGCTACATCACGTGTAGTAGCAGCTACATCACGTGTTGTAGTAGCTACATCACGTGGTGTAGTAGCTACATCACGTGTTGTAGTAGTTACATCACGTGTAGTAGCTACATCACGTGGTGTAGTAGCTACATCACGTGTAGTAGTAGCTACATCACGTGTAGTAGCTACAACACGTGCAGTAGTAGCTACATCACGTGTAGTAGTAGTTACATCACGTGTAGTAGTAGCTACATCACGTGTTGTAGTAGCTACATCACGTGTTGTAGTAGCTACATCACGTGTAGTAGTAGCTACATCACGTGTTGTAGTAGCTACATCACGTGGTGTACTAGCTACATCTCGTGTTGTAGTAGCTACATCACGTGTAGTAGCTACATCACGTGTAGTAGTAGCTACATCACGTGTTGCAGTAGCTACATCACGTGTAGTAGTAGCTACATCACGTGTAGTAGTAGCTACATCACGTGTAGTAGTAGCTACATCACGTGTAGTAGTAGCAACATCACGTGTTGTAGTAGCTACATCACGTGGTGTAGTAGCTACATCTCGTGTTGTAGTAGCTACATCACGTGTAGTAGCTACATCACGTGTAGTAGTAGCTACATCACGTGTTGCAGTAGCTACATCACGTGTTGTAGTAGCTACATCACGTGTAGTAGCTACATCACGTGTAGTAGTAGCTACATCACGTGTTGCAGTAGCTACATCACGTGTAGTAGTAGCTATATCACGTGTAGTAGTAGCTAAATCACGTGTAGTAGTAGCTACTACACGTGTAGTAGTAGCTACATCACGTGCAGTAGTAGCTACATCACGTGTAGTAGTAGCTACATCACGTGTAGTAGTAGCTACATCACGTATAGTAGTAGCTACATCACGTGTAGTAGCTACATCACGTGTTGTAGTAGCTACATCACATGTAGTAGTAGCTACATCACGTGTTGTAGTGGCTACATCACGTGTAGTAGCTACATCACGTGTTGTGGTAGCTGCATCACGTGCAGTAGTAGCTGCATCACGTGTAGTAGTAGCTACATCACGTGTAGTAGCTACATCACGTGTAGTAGTAGTTACATCACGTGTAGTAGCTACATCACGTGTAGTAGTAGCTACATCACGTGTAGTAGTAGCTACATCACGTGTAGTAGTAGCTACATCACGTGTTGTAGTAGCTACATCACGTGTAGTAGTAGCTACATCACGTGTAGTAGCTACATCACGTGATGTAGTAGCTACATCACGTGTAGTAGTAGCTACATCACGTGTAGTAGTAGCTACATTACGTGATGTATTAGCTACATCACGTGTAGTAGCTACATCACGTGTAGAAGTAGTTACATCACGTGTAGTAGTAGCTACGTCACGTGTTGTAGTAGCTACATCACGTGTTGTAGTAGCTACATCACGTGTAGTAGCTACATCACGTGTAGTAGTAGCTACATCACGTGTAGTAGTAGCTGCATCACGTGCAGTAGTAGCTACATCACGTGTAGTAGCAGCTACATAACGTGTTTTAGTAGCTACATCACGTGGTGTAGTAGCTACATCACGTGTTGTAGTAGTTACATCACGTGTAGTAGCTACATCACGTGGTGTAGTAGCTACATCACGTGTTGTAGTAGTTACATCACGTGTAGTAGCTACATCACGTGTAGTAGTAGCTACATCACGTGCAGTAGTCGTAGCTACATCACGTGCAGTAGTAGCTACATCACGTGATGTAGTAGCTACATCACGTGTAGTAGTAGTTACATCACGTGTAGTAGTAGCTACATCACGTGTTGTAGTAGCTACATCACGTGTTGTAGTAGCTACATCACGTGTAGTAGTAGCTACATCACGTGTTGTAGTAGCTACATCACGTGGTGTAGTAGCTACATCTCGTGTGGTAGTAGCTACATCACGGGTAGTAGCTACATCACGTGTAGTAGTAGCTACATCACGTGTTGCAGTAGCTACATCACGTGTAGTAGTAGCTACATCACGTGTAGTAGTAGCTACATCACGTGTAGTAGTAGCTACATCACGTGTTGTAGTAGCTACATCACGTGGTGTAGTAGCTACATCTCGTGTTGTAGTAGCTACATCACGTGTAGTAGCTACATCACGTGTAGTAGTAGCTACATCACGTGTTGCAGTAGCTACATCACGTGTTGTAGTAGCTACATCACGTGTAGTAGCTACATCACGTGTAGTAGTAGCTACATCACGTGTTGCAGTAGCTACATCACGTGTAGTAGTAGCTACTACACGTGTAGTAGTAGCTACATCACGTGCAGTAGTAGCTGCATCACGTGTAGTAGTAGCTACATCACGTGTAGTAGTAGCTACATCACGTGTATCAGTAGCTACATCACGTGTAGTAGCTACGTCACGTGTAGTAGTAGCTACATCACGTGTAGTAGTAGCTACATCACGTGTAGTAGTAGCTACATCACGTGTAGTAGCTACATCACGTGATGTAGCTACATCACGTGTAGTAGTAGCTACATCACGTGTAGTAGTAACTACATCACGTGTAGTAGTAGCTACATCACGTGTAGTAGCAGCTACATCACGTGTAGCAGTAGGTACATCACGTGTAGTAGTAGCTACATCACGTGTAGTAGTAGCTACATCACGTGTAGTAGCTACATCACGTGTTGTAGTAGCTGCATCACGTGCAGTAGTAGCTGCATCACGAATAGAAGTAGCTGCATCACCTGTAGTAGTAGATACATCACGTGTAGTAGTAGATACATCACGTGTAGTAGCTACATCACGTGTAGTCGTAGCTACATCATGTCTAGTAGTAGCTACATCACGTGTAGTAGCTACACCACGTGTAGTAGTAGCTACATCACGTGTAGTAGTAGCTACATCACGTGTTGTAGTAGTTACATCACGTGTAGTAGCTACATCACGTGTAGTAGTAGCTACATCACGTGCAGTAGTAGCAGCTACATCACGTGCAGTAGTAGCTACATCACGTGTAGTAGTAGTTACATCACGTGTAGTAGTAGCTACATCACGTGTTGTAGTAGCTACATCACGTGTTGTAGTAGCTACATCACGTGTAGTAGTAGCTACATCACGTGTTGTAGTAGCTACATCACGTGGTGTAGTAGCTACATCTCGTGTTGTAGTAGCTACATCACGTGTAGTGCTACATCACGTGTAGTAGTAGCTACATCACGTGTTGCAGTAGCTACATCACGTGTAGTAGTAGCTACATCACGTGTAGTAGTAGCTACATCACGTGTAGTAGTAGCAACATCACGTGTTGTAGTAGCTACATCACGTGGTGTAGTAGCTACATCTCGTGTTGTAGTAGCTACATCACGTGTAGTAGCTACATCACGTGTAGTAGTAGCTACATCACGTGTTGCAGTAGCTACATCACGTGTAGTAGCTACATCACGTGTAGTAGTAGCTACATCACGTGTTGCAGTAGCTACATCACGTGTAGTAGTAGCTACATCACGTGTAGTAGTAGCTACATCACGTGTAGTAGTAGCAACATCACGTGTTGTAGTAGCTACATCACGTGGTGTAGTAGCTACATCTCGTGTTGTAGTAGCTACATCACGTGTAGTAGCTACATCACGTGTAGTAGTAGCTACATCACGTGTTGCAGTAGCTACATCACGTGTTGTAGTAGCTACATCACGTGTAGTAGCTACATCACGTGTAGTAGTAGCTACATCACGTGTTGCAGTAGCTACATCACGTGTAGTAGTAGCTATATCACGTGTAGTAGTAGCTAAATCACGTGTAGTAGTAGCTACTACACGTGTAGTAGTAGCTACATCACGTGCAGTAGTAGCTACATCACGTGTAGTAGTAGCTACATCACGTGTAGTAGTAGCTACATCACGTGTATCAGTAGCTACATCACGTGTAGTAGCTACGTCACGTGTAGTAGTAGCTACGTCACGTGTTGTAGCTACATCACGTGTAGTAGTAGCTACATCACGTGGTGCAGTAGCTACATCACGTGTAGTAGTAGCTGTATCACGTGTAGTAGTAGCTAAATCACGTGTAGTAGTAGCTACTACACGTGTATTAGTAGCTACATCACGTGTAGTAGCTACATCACGTGTAGTAGTAGCTACATCACGTGTTGTGGTAGCTACATCACGTGTAGTAGTAGCTACATCACGTGTAGTAGCTACATCACGTGTAGTAGTAGCTACATCACGTGTAGTAGTAGCTACATCACGTGTATCAGTAGCTACATCACGTGTAGTAGCAGCTACATCACGTGTAGCAGTAGGTACATCACGTGTAGTAGTAGCTACATCACGTGTAGTAGTAGCTACATCACGTGTAGTAGCTACATCACGTGTTGTAGTAGCTGCATCACGTGCAGTAGTAGCTGCATCACGAATAGAAGTAGCTGCATCACCTGTAGTAGTAGATACATCACGTGTAGTAGCTACATCACGTGTAGTAGTAGCTACATCACGTGTAGTAGTAGCTACATCACGTGTAGTAGCTACACCACATGTAGTAGTAGCTACATCACGTGTAGTAGTAGCTACATCACGTGTTGTAGTAGTTACATCACGTGTAGTAGCTACATCACGTGTAGTAGTAGCTACATCACGTGCAGTAGTAGTAGCTACATCACGTGCAGTAGTAGCTACATCACGTGTAGTAGTAGTTACATCACGTGTAGTAGTAGCTACATCAAGTGTAGTAGTAGCTACATCACGTGTAGTAGCTACATCACGTGTAGTAGTAGCTACATCACGTGTTGCAGTAGCTACATCACGTGTAGTAGTAGCTACATCACGTGTAGTAGTAGCTACATCACGTGTAGTAGTAGCTACATCACGTGTAGTAGTAGCAACATCACGTGTTGTAGTAGCTACATCACGTGGTGTAGTAGCTACATCTCGTGTTGTAGTAGCTACATCACGTGTAGTAGCTACATCACGTGTAGTAGTAGCTACATCACGTGTTGCAGTAGCTACATCACGTGTTGTAGTAGCTACATCACGTGTAGTAGCTACATCACGTGTAGTAGTAGCTACATCTCGTGTTGTAGTAGCTACATCACGTGTAGTGCTACATCACGTGTAGTAGTAGCTACATCACGTGTTGCAGTAGCTACATCACGTGTAGTAGTAGCTACATCACGTGTAGTAGTAGCTACATCACGTGTAGTAGTAGCTACATCACGTGTAGTAGTAGCAACATCACGTGTTGTAGTAGCTACATCACGTGGTGTAGTAGCTACATCTCGTGCTGTAGTAGCTACATCACGTGTAGTAGCTACATCACGTGTAGTAGTAGCTACATCACGTGTTGCAGTAGCTACATCACGTGTTGTAGTAGCTACATCACGTGTAGTAGCTACATCACGTGTAGTAGTAGCTACATCACGTGTTGCAGTAGCTACATCACGTGTAGTAGTAGCTATATCACGTGTAGTAGTAGCTAAATCACGTGTAATAGTAGCTACTACACGTTTAGTAGTAGCTACATCACGTGCAGTAGTAGCTACATCACGTGTAGTAGTAGCTACATCACGTGTAGTAGTAGCTACATCACGTGTATCAGTAGCTACATCACGTGTAGTAGCTACGTCACGTGTAGTAGTAGCTACGTCACGTGTTGTAGCTACATCACGTGTAGTAGTAGCTACATCACGTGTTGCAGTAGCTACATCACGTGTAGTAGTAGCTACATCACGTGTAGTAGTAGCTACATCACGTGTATCAGTAGCTACATCACGTGTAGTAGCTACGTCACGTGTAGTAGTAGCTACATCACGTGTAGTAGTAGCTACATCACGTGTAGTAGTAGCTACATCACGTGATGTAGTAGCTACATCACGTGTAGTAGTAGCTACATCACGTGTTGTAGTAGCTACATCACGTGATGTAGTAGCTATATCACGTGATGTAGTAGCTACATCACGTGTACTAGTAGCTACATCACGTGCAGTAGTAGCTACATAACGTGTCGTAGCTGCATAACGTGTAGTAGTAGCTACATCACGTGTTATAGTAGCTACATCACGTGTAGTAGTAGCTACATCACGTGTTGTAGTAGCTACATCACGTGTCGTAGCTGCATAACGTGCAGTAGTAGCTACATTACGTGTAGTAGTAGCTACATCACGTGTAGTAGTAGCTACATCACGTGTTGTAGTAGCTACATCACGTGTAGTAGTAGCTACATCACGTGTTGTAGTAGCTACATCACGTGATGTAGTAGCTACATCACGCGTAGTAGTAGCTACATCACGTGTAGTAGTAGCTACATCACGTGTAGTAGTAGTAGCTACATCACGTGTAGTAGTAGCTACATCACGTGTAGTAGTAGCTACATCACGTGTAGTAGCTACATCACGTGATGTAGTAGCTACATCACGTGTAGTAGCTACATCACGTGTAGTAGTAGCTACATCACGTGTAGTAGTAGCTACATCACGTGTAGTAGTAGCTACATCACGTGTAGTAGTAGCTACATCACGTGTTGTAGTAGCTACATCACGTGTAGTAGTAGCTACGTCACGTGTAGTAGTAGCTACATTACGTGTTGTAGTAGCTGTATCGAGTGTAGCAGTAGCTACATCTCGTGTTGTAGTAGCTACATCACGTGTAGTAGTAGCTACACTACGTGTAGTAGTAGCTACATCACGTGTAGTAGTAGCTACATCACGTGTTGTGGTAGCTACATCACGTGATGTAGTAGCTACATCACGTGTAGTAGCTACATCACGTGTAGTAGTAGCTACATCACGTGTAGTAGCTATATCACGTTTAGTAGTAGCTACATCACGTGTAGTAGCTACATCACGTGTAGTAGTAGCTACATCACGTGTAGTAGTAGCTACATCACGTTTAGTAGTAGCTACATCACGTGTAGTAGTAACTACATCACGTGTAGCATTAGCTACATCACGTGTAGTAGCAGCTACATCACGTGTAGCAGTAGCTACATCACGTGTAGTAGTAGCTACATCACGTGTAGTAGCTACATCACGTGTAGTAGTAGCTACATCACGTGTAGTAGCTACATCACGTGTAGTAGTAGCTACATCACGTGTAGTAGCTACATCACGTGTAGTAGTAGCTACATCACGTGTAGTAGCTATATCACGTGTAGTAGTAGCTACATCACGTGATGTAGTAGCTACATCACGTGTAGTAGCTACATCACGTGTAGTAGTAGCTACATCACGTGTAGTAGCTATATCACGTTTAGTAGTAGCTACATCACGTGTAGTAGCTACATCACGTGTAGTAGTAGCTACATCACGTGTAGTAGTAGCTACATCACGTTTAGTAGTAGCTACATCACGTGTAGTAGTAACTACATCACGTGTAGCATTAGCTACATCACGTGTAGTAGCAGCTACATCACGTGTAGCAGTAGCTACATCACGTGTAGTAGTAGCTACATCACGTGTAGTAGCTACATCACGTGTAGTAGTGGATACATCACGTGTAGTAGCTACATCACGTGTAGTAGTAGCTACATCACGTGTAGTAGCTACATCACGTGTAGTAGTAGCTACATCACGTGTAGTAGCTATATCACGTGTAGTAGTAGCTACATCACGTGTAGTAGCTACATCACGTGTAGCAGTAGCTACATCACGTGTAGTAGTAACTCCATCACGTGCAGTAGTATCTACATCACGTGTAGTAGCTACATCACGTGTAGTAGTAGCTACATCACGTTTAGTAGTAGCTACATTACGTGTAGTAGTAGCTACATCACGTGTAGTAGTAGCTACATCACGTGTAGTAGTAGCTACATCACGTTTAGTAGTAGCTACATCACGTGTTGTAGTAGCTACTTCACGTGTAGTAGTAGCTACATCACGTGCAGTAGCTACATCACGTGTAGTAGTAGCTACATCACGTGTAGTAGTAGCTACATCACGTGTTGTAGTAGCTACACCACGTGTTGTAGTAGCTACATCACGTTTTGTAGTAGCTACATCACATGTAGTAGTTGCTACATCACGTGTTGTAGTAGCTACATCACGTGTAGTAGTAGTTACATCACGTGTTGTAGTAGCTACATCACGTGTAGTAGTAGCTACATCACGTGTAGTAGTAGCTACATCACGTGTAGTAGTAGCTACTACTACACGTGATGTAGTAGCTACATCACGTGTAGTAGTAGCTACATCACGTGTAGTAGTAGCTACATCACGTGTAGTAGTAGCTACTACTACACGTGATGTAGTAGCTACATCACGTGTAGTAGTAGCTACATCACGTGTAGTAGTAGCTACATCACGTGTAGTAGTAGCTACATCACGTGTCGTAGTAGCTACATCACGTGTAGTAGGAGCTACATCACGTGTAGTAGTAGCTACATCACGTGCAGTAGTAGCTACATCACGTGCAGTAGTAGCTACATCACGTGTAGTAGTAGCTACATCACGTGTAGTAGTAGCTACATCACGTGTAGTAGTAGCTACATCACATGTAGTAGTAGCTACATCACGTGTTGTAGTAGCTACATCACGTGTAGTAGTAGCTATATCACGTGTAGTGGTAGCTACATCACGTGTAGTAGTAGCTACATCACGTGTAGTAGTAGCTACATCACGTGTAGTAGTAGCTACATCACGTGTTGTAGTAGCTACATCACGTGTAGTAGCTACATCACGTGCTGTAGTAGCTACATCACGTGTAGTAGCTACATCACGTGTAGTAGTAGCTACATCACGTGTAGTAGCTACATCACGTGTAGTAGCTACATCACGTGTAGTAGTAGCTATATCACGTGTAGTAGTAGCTAGATCACGTGTAGTAGTAGTAGCTACATCACGTGTTGTAGTAGCTACATCACGTGTTGTAGTAGCTACATCACGTGTAGTAGCTACATCACGTGTAGTAGTAGCTATATCACGTGTAGTAGTAGCTAGATCACGTGTAGTAGTAGTAGCTACATCACGTGTTGTAGTAGCTACATCACGTGTAGTAGTAGCTACATCACGTGTAGTAGTAGCTACATCACGTGTTGTAGTAGCTACGGGCCCCGCATTTTCAAAGGGCCCCCACGCTAAATGCTTTCAATCTCTCACTTCCGGTTCAGTGATTCTGCACTTGCTCTATTACTATAGTACTACACCGCCTTCGACTGTTATGTAGGACTTGTGTTTAAGGTTAGCGATTTGTCGTATCATCTGGCTGTATAATAAATGAAAAAAATACAGTTACTTTACTATGCAAGTAAAAAAATATATGCGTTTTAATATTAACGTTTTGTTTTTATTTAAGGTCCCTTTGTAACATTTGCCACAGGCCCTGCTATTGTTTAATCCGGCACTGATCAAAGTGAAAGTACGAGCAGGCCTTGACCTGCGGGTACAATTAGTTGCTGAGACCCCGTATCGTAAATCGGACGGTTCGTTACTCAGAACACACTCATCGTCCATTCGGGGCAGTGTTATCAAACGCGTTACTGTTCGACAAATAAAACATGACGTAAAGTAACATGAATACGAAAAAATCCGTTTAAATTTCACTTACCTTGAGTTCTGATGCTGGCTTGCTTGTCGGAATGGGCGGAACGAGTCACAACAATTGCACACACACACACAGACACACAGATACACACACACAGACACACACACACACAGACACACACAGATACACACACACAGACACACACACACACAGACACACAGATACACACACACAGACACACACACACACAGACACACACAGATACACACACACAGACACACACACACACAGACACACACACAGACACAAAGACAGACACACACACAGACACACACACAGACACACACACAGACACACACACAGATACACACACACAGACACACACAGACACACACACAGACACACACACAGACACACACACACAGACACACACACAGACACACACACACAGACACCCAGACAGACACACACACACAGACACACACACAGACACAACAACAACCGCCATTCGCCACTAAGTGGCGGTGATGTCACCACGACGCTTGTGCCAGGCTATGTGCACCCTGAGGCCACGTGGAGTGTCGAACGCCCGCTGGCAGGAGGTCACGGGGCAGACCCAGCAGGTGCCACGGGTCGACTGACTGAGATGACTGGCTGATGCACCACCTGTGCCCCCTACTGTGCCAACCTGCTGTGCTTTAGCCACCCGGCGCTCCGCTAGTTGTTGTGAGCGTCGCTCCTCCGCCCTCCGTTGTTGTTGGAGGGCGACTGCCTCCAACTGTCCAGAAGCGTCCTTCACGAGCCTCCTCCACAGAGGCCGATCTTGACACCGCTGGTACCAGTCATCGGCAAGTCCACTCAGCTCCACGTCCTCCTGTACCACATCACTCCATCTCTTCTCTAGCCCGTGCCGCGCCCGCTTAGCCCCCTCAATCCGGCCAAACAAAAGCTGTTTCGGCATGCGGTGGTTGGGCATGCGGGCTACATGACCCAGCCATCGTAGCCTTGCCTGCCGGAGGAGCTCACCGATGGGACCCTGCCCAGATCTTTCAAGGATTTGTGAGCTCCTCACACAATCCAGCCTGGTTAAACCCATGATGGATCGTAGGCAGGCTAGCCTAAATGTTTCTAACCGGCGAAGATGTTCCATTAGGGGGGTCCACGTTTCGCAAGCGTAGAGAAGGGAGGGAATTACCGTGTCCGAGAAGACCTGAAGCTTAGTGCGGAGCGACAGACCAGGTAGCTTCCACACAGCGTTACGCAAACAATGAAAAGATATTGCCACTCGCCTGATTCGGAGTGAGACCTCTGCTGTTAAACTGGAGCCGGTCATAAGCACACTGCCCAGGTATGGGAAACTCTCCACTCTCTCCACAACTACCCCATCACCGATTGGGAGTTGTGGGGGTGGAGTGTCCGATGGTACAAAATACCCAGGCAGGTGCTTAGTTTTGGTGGGGCTGATGGTAAGGCTCCATCTCTTAGTGGCACGCTCCAGTCTCATCAGCAGCGTCTCCAACTCCTCCTCTGAATTAGCAGCTATTACCAAATCATAGGCATACATAACGTAGTTGAGCAATAGGGAGCCATCCCTTGACCGCACCCGGGCATCGATCAGCCTCCCATTATATCTGTACCATATGGAGATTCCCCCGGTACAGCTATTGAAGGCTTCACGAACTACGTGGTCAAAATCGATGTTAAATAATGTGGGAGCCAGAGGACATCCCTGTCGCACCCCAAGGTGTACAGGGAATGGCTCTGACTCCCGGCCACGTAGTTTTACCCGGGCCCGCTCACCATCATGAAGGTCCTTAATGATCGTGAGCAGAGGGTCAGGTACTCCAAAAGCACGAAGAACAACCCAGAGCCCAGGCCTACTGATGGTATCATAGGCCTTGACCAGGTCAATAAAGCAGTGATGTAGGTCTTGCTGGAATTCCCTACACCTCTGCTGTAGCATACGGACAGAAAATATGGCATCTGTGCAGGACCGCCCTTTCCTGAAACCGCATTGGGGCTCCGCAAGCCTCTACTCAGCGTGCCTGGCAAGTCGATGCTGAATAATCCTTGCCAGGACCTTTCCCGGCACACTGAGGAGTGAGATGCCCCTGTAATTGTTACAGTCTGTGCGGTCCCCCTTCTTAAAGAGGGGGACCAAAAGGGCATCCTTCCAATTCTGCGGAACCCATCCAGTGGTCCAGACTGTTGTATTGATGTCATATAGGGCAGTCTGTGCACAAACGCCACCCTCCCTCAGCATTTTGCTTGGCAGATCATCTCTGCCCGCTGCCTTTCCTGGTCTCAGACTCCGGATCGCCTTCAGTGCTTCCTCAACAGTTGGCACCTCAGCTAGCCACCCACAGGGGGTGACTTCTTCCAATATTTGAGGCACGCAGCCTCAGCAGGGTCATCCTCACTTTGTGCCACGATGTTTTCCTGGCTGAGGGATTTTCCCTCCCCCAGGACTTCACAGAAATGCTCAGCAAATCTGCAAACCTGTTCCTGGGGGTCGGAGATTGGATCACCATTTTTTTCCCTAATGATGGTAATAGGTGTGGTGCTGTAGGTTACATTTGAGATGGAGTTAAATAGAGATTTGTGATCGCGGGCCACTGAGGCAGACTCCATCTCCTCAGCAACCAGCGACCACCACCCATCCTTGCAGCGCCTCACGGCTCTTTGAACCTCCGAGCAAAGGCTGTGGTAAGCCTCCTCATTCTCTGACGTGGGATACTGTAGTTGATGACAGTGGACCTGTCGCTTTTTATCACCTATCCTGAACACCTCCTCTGTCAGCCAAGGTTTCTGGGGAGGTCTGGACCGCGTACCCAAAGCAGCAAATGCAGCTGCATGAGTGACAGTCCTAAACCTCGCCCATTCACCCTCGTCATCTGTATGAGTGGGGGACGATGCCAACCCCAGCCGCAAGCGATGATGAAATTCTCGCTTGCAACTTTCATCAGATAACTGAGACCAGGCCACTTTAGGTTGGAATGGGGTCCTGGGTGTACACCCACCACCGGAGTGGAAGAATGGCAGGCGCATCTTACAGATGACTAGTCGATGGTCAGAGGGCAGATCAGCTCCACGGTAGGTCCTGGTATCAAGGACATGGGCTCGCATCCGCTGGTCCATCACTATGTAGTCCAGCAGATGTTCTTGCTTGGACCCGGCATGCATCCATGATGTGTGGATGCGCCGATGCCGGAACAGCGAGTTGGTAGTTGAAAGCCCATGGGCTGCACAAAAATCTAGCAGCCTCCTACCGTTGTTATTGAGCTGATCTGGCCCATGCCCTCCAATCACTCCAGACCATGTGCCAGCATCATGACCAACTCGGGCATTGAAGTCACCCAACAAGATGACTCTATCCCGACGGGCCACTTTAGCCAGCACCTGTGACAGGAGGTCATAGAAGGCATCTGACTCATCGGCTTTGCCTGCATCCGTCCACGGATGTTCATCTTCGGCGGGGGCATAAGTAACCACGACCACCACTCCTCGCCTCCAATTTATGGGAAGGCGAGCCCAAAGTAGTCTGGGGCTTACAGCTTCCCACACCTCACCGCCACGCTCCCACGCCCCCTTCATTATTTTGTTCATAAGAAGAGCCACACCCTGTTGTTTGACAGTCTGCTGCCCCGAGTAGAGGACTGTCCACCCCTCATGATGGCAGGAGCCAGAACCGATCCACCCGACCTCCTGAATGCCACAGAGATCCAGGCGGTACCGGTCCAGCTCGCGACAGAGGAGTGGCAGCCTCTCCTCCGCAGTGAGCATTCGAACATTCCACGTGGCCACACGAAGTGGGTTTTCGTTGTTTCTGGAGGAGCCCCGAGGGTAGAAATTCAATCTCCTGGCTCCGCCAATTGGGGTTTGGCCAGGAGACGTCATAGACGCCTGTCCCCCCGGGACCTCCGGCACAAGCTTATTAGTTAGATATTTTAGTCGTGGTTTAGTGGTAAATTTTTGAAAGTGGAGGGGTTACCAGCCCCTCGCACCCGTCCAGAGCCCCCGTTTAGCCACTGTGGTGGTCACAGACGCCATGAGGGGAGGAGCCAATCAGAATTGGACCTCCCCCCACAGCACTGTCCACGACAGAGTTGCCCGTTCGGCACCGCGAGGAGGTAGAAGGGTTGTTTTGCCGGACACACACACACTCAGACACACACACAGACACACACACAGACACACACACAGATACACACACACAGACAGTCACTCCCAGCGCGAGGCTGACTCGTGGCATCTCGCTCCGCTGTACAAAATAATTCTCCGCAGTTCACCTTGTAAGTGCGAGTTCGCGTTTTAAGACGAAATTAGACAACATCGACATTTCATGGAAGCTGGTTCGTAAGTGCGGGAGTACGTAAGTCGAGTGTTCGTAAGTCGATGACTGCCTGGATGGCAGGCGCATCTTACAGATGACACGTCGATGGTCAATGGGCAGATCAGCTCCACGGTAGGTCCTAGTGTCTAGGACATAGGCCCGCTTCCGCTGTTTCATCACTATATAGTCCCAACTCACTTATTCACCCACTCACTCACTCATCCACTCGCCCACTCACCCATTCAGCCACTCAGCCACTCGTCCACTCACTCGCTCACCCACTCACTCACCCGCTCGCCCACCCACCCATTCAGCCACTCACCCACTCGTCCACCCACTCGCCCACCCACTCACCCACCCACTCACCCACCCACTCACTCACCCACTCGCCCACCCACCCATTCAGCCACGCACTTACCCACTCGTCCACCCACTCACCCACCCACTTACTCACCCACTCGCCCACCCACCCATCCAGCCACTCACCCACTCGTCCACTCACTCGCTCACCCACTCACCCACTAACTTATTCATTCAGCCACTCACTTACCCACTCGTCCACCCACTCACCCACCCACTCACTCACCAAACCACTCCTTAACTCACTCAACCACCGACTCATTCACCTACTCACCCACTCACACGCTCACTCAACCACTCACTCACCCACTCACTCACTCAGCCACTCACTCAGCCACTCACTCACCCACTCACTCACTCACCCACCCACTCACTCACTCACCCACCCACTCACCCACCCACCCACTCACACACCCACCCACTCACTCACCCACTCACTCACTCACCCACCCACTCACTCACCCACTCACACACTCACCCACCCACTCACACCCTCACCCACCCACGCACTCACTCACTCACTCACCCACTCACTCACCCACTCACTAACCCACTCACACACTCACCCATTCACTCACCCACTCACTCACCCACTCACACACTCACCCACTCACTCACCCACCCACCCACTCACACACCCACTCACACACCCACCCACTCACACACTCACCCAGTCACTCACCCACCCACCCACTCACACACCCACCCACTCACTCCCTCACCCACTCACTCACTCACCCACGCACCCACCCACTCACCCACCCACTCACACACCCACCCACTCACTCACCCACTCACCCACCCACACACTCACTCACTCACACACCCACCCACTCACTCCCTCACCCACTCACCCACCAACTCACCCACTCACACACTCACCCACTCACTCACCCACCCACCCACTCACACACCCACCCACTCACTCCCTCACCCACCCACTCACCCACCCACTCACCCACTCACTCACACACCCACCCACTCACTCACCCACTCACTCACCCACTCACTCACCCACTCACCCACTCACTCACCCACCCACTCACCCACCCACTCACCCACTCACTCACACACCCACCCACTCGCTCACCCACTCACTCCCTCACCCACTCACGCACCAACTCACCCACTCACACACTCACCCACTCACTCACCCACCCACCCACTCACACACCCACCCACACACTAACCCACCCACGCACTCACCCACTCACCCACCCACTCACCCACCCACTCAATCTCCCCTCTCCCCCCTCTCCCCTCACCATCTAGCTCCCTCTCTCCCTCCCCCTCTCTCTCTCTCCCTCTCGACAGAGATTATCTCTCTCACGCGGGACAGATTTTCTGGGCTCTGAGTCCCGCGTGACAGCAGAATCAGCAACATCATCAGCAGCAACAACAGAAACATAATCATTAGCAACAGCAGCATCATCAGCATTAGACTCGTCATCAGCACCATCATCATCATCATAATCAATCATCATCTCCATGTATATAAAAGGCGAAGTTGTGATTGTGTGTGTCTGTTCAAAATGTTTTAGGTTACTTCCCGACATGCAACAAACTTGAAATTTGCCGTGTGGGTACTTTCCAGACTGTACACCATGCAACAATTATAAAAATAAAACTTTTTTTTGGGGGGGGGGGGGGGAGCTCTCTAATGCAGAGATATTTTGCACGCCAAGTGAGCTGTGACGTCACATATGTCACGTGACCCGCGCGTGTGGAAGCTCAACGCATTGTAGTGTAGTGGTGGCTGAGTGAGTGGATGAGTGAGTGAGTGACTGAGTGAGTGGCTGAGTGAGTGGCTGAGTGAGTGAGTGAGTGGCTTCCTGGTTGAGTGAGTGAGTAGGTGAGCGAGTGGATGATTGAGTGAGTGGCTGAGCGAGTGAGTGGCTCAGTGAGTGGCTGAGTGAGTGGATGAGTGAGTGGATGAGTGAGTGGCTGAGTGAGTGAGTGGTTGAGTGAGTGGCTGAGTGAGTGGATGAGTGAGTGGCTGAGTGAGTGAGTGGTTGAGTGAGTGGCTGAGTGAGTGGATAAGTGAGTGAGTGAGTGGTTGAGTGAGTGGCTGAGTGAGTGGATGAGTGAGTGGCTGAGTGAGTGGATGAGTGAGTGGCTGAGTTTGTGGATGAGTGAGTGGCTGAGTGAGTGAGTGGCTGAGTGAGTGGCTGAGTGAGTGGATGAGTGAGTGGCTGAGTGAGTGGCTGAGTGAGTGGTTGAGTGAGTGGCTGAGTGAGTGGATGAGTGAGTGGCTGAGTGAGTGAGTAGTTGAGTGAGTGGCTGAGTGAGTGGATGAGTGAGTGAGTGGTTGAGTGAGTGGCTGAGTGAGGGCTGAGTGAGTGGATGAGTGAGTGGCTGAGTTTGTGGATGAGTGAGTGGCTGAGTGAGCGGCTGAGTGAGTGGATGAGAGAGTGGATGAGTAAGTGGCTGAGTTTGTGGATGAGTGAGTGGCTGAGTGAGCGGCTGAGTGAGTGGATGAGTGAGTGGCTGAGTGAGTGGCTGAGTTTGTGGATGAGTGAGTGGCTGAGTGAGTGAGTGGTTGAGTGAGTGAGTGGCTGAGTGAGTGGCTGAGTGAGCCAGGGACCCGGGTTCTATTCCCCACTCACGGCCACCAACAGCACCCCCAGTGGCAGTGAACATCTACACCCAGCCCTGGTGACCCATCCCCCGAGGTCCGGCTCAGCCTTAAATCGCCATTCCCTCGGATCCAATTTCGTCGGACAGACTGGCAGGCAGCGGGGGGGAGATGTAACCCACGACCTCCTGTATACCTGGAGAGGTAGTTAACATCTCACAGGGTCCGGGATGTAACCCACGACCTCCTGTAAACCTGGAGAGGTAGTAAACATCTCACAAGGTCCTGGATGTAACCCACAACCTTCTGTATACCTGGAGAGGTAGTTAACATCTCACAGGGTCCGAGATGTAACCCACGGCCTTCTGTATACCAGGCGAGGTAGTTATTATCTCACAAGGTCCGGGATGGAACCCACGACCTTCTGTACACCAGGCGAGGTAGTTAACATCTCACAAGGTCCTGGATAGAACCCACGACCTCCTGTATACCAAGCGAGGTAGTTAACATCTCACAAGGTCCGGGATGGAACCCACGACCTTCTGTACACCAGGCGAGGTAGTTAACATCTCACAAGGTCCTGGATAGAACCCATGACCTCCTGTACACCAGGCGAGGTATTTAACATTTCACAAGGTCCGGGATGGAACCCACGGCCTTCTGTACACCTGGCGAGGTAGTTAACATCTCACAAGGTCCTGTATGGAACCCACGACCTCCTGTATACCAGGCGAGGTAGTTAACATCTCACAGGGTCCGGGATGGAACCCACAGCCTTCTGTATACCAGGCGAGGTAGTTAACATCTCACAAGGTCCTGGATGTAACCCACGGCCTTCTGTATACCAGGCGAGGTAGTTAACATCTCACAAGGTCCTGGATATAACCCACGGCCTCCTGTAGACCGGGCGAGGTAGTTAACATCTCACAAGGTCCGGGATGGAACCCACAACCTCCTGCATACCAGGCGAGGTAGTTCACATCTCACAAGGTCCGGGATGTAACCCACGGCCTCCTGTATACCGGGCGAGGTAGTTAACATCTCACAGCGTCCTGGATGTAACCCACGGCCTCCTGTATACCAGGCGACGTAGTTAACATCTCTCAAGGTCCTGGATAGAAGCCCCGACCTCCTTCATACCAGGCGAGGTAGTTAACTTCTCACAGGGTCCAGGATGTAACCCACGGCCTCCTGTATACCAGCCGAGGTAGTTAACATCTCGCAGGGTCCTGGATGTAACCCACGGCCTTCTGTATACCTGGAGAGGTAGTTAACATCTCACAGGGTCCGGGATGTAACCCACGGCCTTCTGTTTACCTGGAGAGGTAGTTAACATCTCACAAGGTCCTGGATGTAACCCACAACCTTCTGTACTCCTGGAGAGGTAGTTAACATCTCACAGGGTCCGGGATGGAACCCACGACCTTCTGTAAACCAAGCGAGGTAGTTAACATCTCACAGGGTCCAGGATGTAACCCACGGCCTTCTGTATACCAGGCGAGGTAGTTAACATCTCACAGGGTCCAGGATGTAACCCACGGCCTTCTGTATACCAGGTAGTTAACATCTCACAAGGTCCGGGATGTAACCCACGGCCTCCTGTATACCAGGCGAAGCAGTTAACATTTCACAAGGTCCGGGATGTAACCCACGACCTTCTGTATACCAGGCAAGGTAGTTAACATCTCACAAGGTCCTGGATAGAACCCACAACCTCCTGTAAACCAGGCGAGGTAGTTAACATTTCACAAGGTCCGGGATGGAACCCACGGCCTTCTGTGCACCTGGCGAGGTAGTTAACATCTCACAAGGTCCTGGATGGAACCCACGACCTCCTGTATACCAGGCGAGGTAGTTAACATCTCACAAGGTCCTGGATGGAACCCACGACCTCCTCTATACCAGGCGAGGTAGTTAACATCTCACAAGGTCCTGGATGGAACCCACGACCTGTCTACCGGGCGCGGTAGTTAACATCTCACAAGGTCCGGGATGGAACCCACGGCCTTCTGTGCACCTGGCGAGGTAGTTAACATCTCACAAGGTCCTGGATGGAACCCACGACCTTCTGTATACCAGGCGAGGTAGTTAACATCTCACAAGGTCCTGGATGGAACCCACGACCTCCTGTATACCAGGCGAGGTAGTTAACATCTCACAAGGTCCTGGATGGAACCCACGACCTCCTCTATACCAGTCGAGGTAGTTAACATCTCACAAGGTCCTGGATGGAACCCACGACCTTCTGTATACCGGGCGCGGTAGTTAACATCTCACAAGGTCCTGGATGGAACCCTCAGCCTCCTGTATACCAGGTAGTTAACATCTCACAAGATCCGTGATATAACCCACGGCCTCCTGTATACCAGGCGAGGTAGTTAACATCTCACAAGGTCTGGCATGTAACTCACGGCCTTCTGTATACCAGGCGAGGTAGTTAACATCTCACAAGGTCCGGGATAGATGCCCCGACCTCCTTCATACCAAGCAAGTTAGTTAACATCTCACAGGGTCCAGGATGTAACCCACGACCTCCTTCATACCAGGCGAGGTAGTTAACATCTCACAAGGTCCTGGATAGAACCCACGGCCTCCTATATACCGGGCGAGGTAGTTAACATCTCGCAGGGTCCAGGATGTAACCCACGGCCTCCTATATACCAGGCGATGTAGTTAACATCTCACAAGGTCCGGGATGTAACCCACGGCCTCCTGTATACCGGGCGAGGTAGTTAACATCTCACAGCGTCCTGGATGTAACCCACGGCCTTCTGTATACCAGGCGAGGTAGTTAACATCTCACAGGGTCCTGGATAGAAGCCACGACCTCCTTCATACCAGGCGAGGTAGTTAACTTCTCACAGGGTCCAGGATGTAACCCACGGCCTTCTGTATACCAGGCGAGGTAGTTAACATCTCACAATGTCCTGGATGTAACCCCGACCTCCTTCATACCAGGCGAGGTAGTTAACATCTCACACGGTCCAGGATGTAACCCACGGCCTTCTGTATACCAGGTAGTTAACATCTCACAAGGTCCTGGATGTAACCCACGATCTCCTGTATACCAGGTAGTTAACATCTCACAAGGTCCAGGATGGAACCCACAGCCTTCTGTATACCAGGTAGTTAACAAAGGCGGCCGGGGATTCAAAAACTGGAGGCTGTGTTCGCTATCCCCAATCCCCTTGAGAGTATTTGGCAAATCACGGATCGTGCGGTGGGGTTGGGTGGGCGGCTTCGTCCTTTGTCCTCTTTGCTGGCCATTAAAAATATTTGGCGGCAATTAGTTTCGCGAGACACAGAAGGGGCAGTGTTAGTGGGAGTAAGAGGGGGGAATGGGGAGAGAGAGAATCAATAGGATTAGATGATAGCTTTTCTGCTCTCTCTCTCTCTGAACTTTCCCTTGGTCTGTCTGGACTCTACACTCTGTCGCACGTGATCCCTCTCTCTCTCTTTAAATTCTCTCTAAACTCTCACCACTAGTACACTCACCACTAGTACACTCACCACTACACTCACCACTAGTACACTCACCACTAGTACACTCACCACTACACTCACTACTAGTACACTCACCACTAGTACACTCACCACTACACTCACTACTAGTACACTCACCACTAGTACACTCGCCACTAGTACACTCACCACTAGTACACTCACCACTAGTACACTCACCACTAGTACACTCGCCACTAGTACACTCGCTACTAGTACACTCGCCACTAGTACACTCACCACTACACTCACCACTACACTCACCACTAGTACACTCACCACTATTACACTCGCCACTAGTACACTCACCACTAGTACACTCACCACTACACTCACCACCAGTACACTCACCACTAGTACAATCACCACTAGTACACTCGCCACTAGTACACTCACCACTACACTCACCACTAGTACACTCACCAATACTACACTCACTACTACACTCACCACTAGTACACTCACCACTAGTACACTCACCACTACACTCACCACTAGTACACTCACCACTAGTACATTCGCCACTAGTACACTCACCACTAGTACACTCACCACTACACTCACCACTAGTACACTCGCCACTAGTACACTCACCACTAGTACACTCACCACTACACTCACCACTAGTACACTCGCCACTAGTACACTCACCACTAGTACACTCATCACTAGTACACTCATCACTAGTACACTCGCTACTAGTACACTCGCCACTAGTACACTCACCACTAGTACACTCACCACTAGTACACTCATCACTAGTACACTCGCCACTAGTACACTCGCCACTAGTACACTCGCCACTAGTACACTCGCCACTAGTACACTCACCACTAGTACACTCACCACTAGTGCACTCACCACTACACTCGCCACTACACTCACTAGTACACTCACCACTAGTACACTCACCACTAGTACACTCACTACTACACTCGCCACTACACTCACCACTACACTCACCACTAGTACACTCGCCACTAGTACACTCGCCACTAGTACACTCACCACTACACTCACCACTAGTACACTCACCACTAGTACACTCACCACTACACTCACCAATACTACACTCACTACTACACTCACCACTAGTACACTCACCACTAGTACACTCACCACTAGTACACTCACCACTACACTCACCAATACTACACTCACTACTACACTCACCACTAGTACACTCACCACTAGTACACTCACCACTACTACACTCACCACTACTACACTCAACACTAGTACACTCACCACTACACTCACCACTATACTCACCACTAGTACACTCACTACTAGTACACTCACCACTACACTCACCACTAGTACACTCGCCACCACTACACTCACCACTAGTACACTCACCACTACACTCGCCACTACACTCACTAGTACACTCACCACTAGTACACTCACCACTAGTACACTCACCACTAGTACACTCACCACTACACTCGCCACTACACTCACTAGTACACTCACCACTAGTACACTCACCACTAGTACACTCACAACTAGTACACTCACCACTACACTCACCACTAGTACACTCACTACTAGTACACTCACCACTACTCTCACCACTAGTACACTCACCACTAGTACACTCACCACTAGTACACTCGCCACTACTACACTCACCACTAGTACACTCACCACTGGCACACTCACCACCAGTACACACACCACTACACTCACCACTACTCACCACTACTACACTCACCAATACTACACTCACCACTAGTACACTCGCCACTACTACACTAACCACTAGTACACTCACCACTAGTACACACACCACTACACTCACCACTACACTCACCACTAGTACACTCACCACTAGTGCACTCACCACTAGTACACTCACCACTACACTCACCACTAGTACACTCACCACTAGTACACTCGCCACTAGTACACTCACCACTACACTCACCACTAGTACACTCACCACTAGTACACTCACCACTACACTCACCACTAGTACACACACCACTAGTACACTCGCCACTAGTACACTCGCCACTAGTACACTCACCACTACACTCACTACTAGTACACTCACCACCACTACACTCACCACTAGTACACTCACCACTACACTCACCATTAGTACACTCACCACTAGTACACTCACCACTAGTACACTCGCCACTAGTACACTCACCACTAGTACACTCACCACTACACTCACCACTAGTACACTCACCACTAGTACACTCACCACTACACTCACTACTACGCTCACCACTAGTACACTCACCACTACACTCACTACTACACTCACCACTACACTTACCACTAGTACACTCACCACTAGTACACTCACCACTAGCACAATCACCACTAGTACACTCACCACTACACTCACTACTACACTCACCACTACACTCACCACTACACTCACCACTAGTACACTCGCCACTAGTACACTCACCACTACACACACCACTACACTCACCACTAGTACACTCGCCACTAGTACACTCACCACTAGTACACTCGCCACCACTACACTCACCACTAGTGCACTCACCACTACACTCGCCACTACACTCACTAGTACACTCACCACTAGTACACTCACCACTAGTACACTCACTACTACACTCGCCACTACACTCACCACTACACTCACCACTAGTACACTCGCCACTACTACACTCGCCACTAGTACACTCACCACTAGTACACTCACCACTACACTCACCAATACTACACTCACTACTACACTCACCACTAGTACACTCACCACTACTACACTCACCACTACTACACTCACCACTACACTCACCACTACTACACTCACCACTAGTACACTCACCACTAGTACACTCAACAATAGTACACTCACCACTACACTCACCACTAGTACACTCACCACTAGTACACTCAACAATAGTACACTCACCACTACACTCACCACTACTACACTCACCACTAGTACACTCACCACTAGTACACTCACCACTACACTCACCACTACACTCACCACTAATACACTCACTACTAGTACACTCACCACTACACTCACCACTAGTACACTCGCCACCACTACACTCACCACTAGTACACTCACCACTACACTCACCACTAGTACACTCGCCACCACTACACTCACCACTAGTACACTCACCACTACTACACTCACCACTAGTACACTCACCACTACACTCACCACTACTCACCACTAGTACACTCACCAATAGTACACTCGCTACTAGTACACTCGCCACTAGTACACTCGCCACTAGTACACTCACCACTACACTCACCACTAGTACACTCGCCACTAGTACACTCACCACTAGTACACTCACCACTACACTCACCACTAGTACACTCACCACCACTACACTCACCACTAGCACACTCAACACTAGTACACTCGCCACTAGTACACTCACCACTAGTACACTCACCACTACACTCACCACTAGTACACTCACCACCACTACACTCACCATTAGTACACTCACCACTAGTACACTCACCACTACACTCACCACTACACTCACCACTAGTACAATCACCACTACACTCACCACTAGTACACTCACCACTAGTACACTCACCACTACACTCACTACTACGCTCACCACTAGTACACTCACCACTACACTCACTACTACACTCACCACTACACTCACCACTAGTACACTCACCACTAGTACACTCACCACTAGCACAATCACCACTAGTACACTCACCACTACACTCACCACTACACTCACCACTACACTCACCACTAGTACACTCACCACTACACTCACTACTACGCTCACCACCACTACACTCACCACTAGTACACTCGCCACTACACTCACCACTAGTACACTCACCACTACACTCACTACTACGCTCACCACTAGTACACTCACCAGTACACTCGCCACTACACTCACCACTAGTACACTCACCACTAGTACACTCACCACTAGTGCACTCACCACTAGTACACTCATCACTAGTACACTCGCCACTAAACTCACCACTACTACACTCACCACTAGTACACTCACCACTACTACACTCACCACTACTACACTCACCACTAGTACACTCACCACTAGTACACTCACCACTAGTACACTCACCACTAGTACACTCGCCACTACACTCACCACTAGTACACTCACCACTACTACACTCACCACTACTACACTCACCACTAGTACACTCACCACTAGTACACTCACCACTAGTACACTCGCCACTACACTCACCACTAGTACACTCACCACTACTACACTCACCACTACACTCACCACTACTACACTCACCACTAGTGCACTCACCACTAGTACACTCACCACTACACTCACCACTAGTACACTCACCACTAGTACACACACCACTACACTCACTACTACACTCACCACTTCTACACTCACCACTAGTACACTCACCACTACTACACTCACCACTACTACACTCACCACTACTCTCACCACTACTACACTCACCACTAGTACACTCACCACTAGTACACTCACCACTACACACACCACCACTACACTCACCACTACACACACCACCACTACACTCACCACTACACTCATCACTAGTACACTCATCACTAGTACACTCACCACTAGCACACTCACCACTACACTCACCACTACACTCACCACCACTACACTCACCACCACTACACTCACCACTACACTCACCACTACACTCACCACCACTACACTCACCACTACACTCACCACCAGTGCACTCACTCACTAGTACACTCACCACTACACTCACCACTAGTACACTCACCACTACTACACTCACCACTACACTCACCACCACTATACTCACCACTAGTACACTCACCACTACACTCACCATTAGTACACTCACCACTAGTACACTCACCACTACACTCACCACTAGTACACTCACCACTAGTACACTCACCACTACACTCACCACCACTACACTCACCACTACTACACACACCACTAGTACACTCACCACTAGTACACTCACCACTAGTACACTCACCGCTAGTACACTCACCACTAGTACACTCACCACTACACTCATCACTACTACACTCACCACTACACTCACCACTGGTACACTCACCACTAGTACACTCACCACTAGTACACTCACCACTACACTCACCACTACTACACTCACCACTACACTCACCACCACTACACTCACCACTAGTACACTCACCACTACACTCACCACTACACTCACCACTACACTCACCACTACTACACTGACCACTAGTACACTCACCACTACTACACTCACCACCACTACACTCACCACTAGTACACACACTCACCACTACACTCACCACTACTACACTCACCACCACTACACTCACCACTACTACACTCACCACTACACTCACCACTACTACACTCACCACTACACTCACCACTACACTCACCACTACACTCACCACTAGTACACTCACCACTACACTCACCACTACACTCACCACCACTACACTCACCACTACACTCACCACTACACTCACCACTACACTCACCACCACTACACTCACCACTAGTACACTCACCACTAGTACACTCACCACTACACACCTCTCAACCACTTATCAGTATGGACCTGAACAACTGAACTCCCCTGTCAAAGACTACGGAGTAACCCCTATGGGTTAACAGCGATGATATCGATCAGCCTGCCGCTGCTGATGATATTGCCAATCAAGACGTCATTGCATGCAACTCGGAGGCTTTGGAGGGGGCGGGGCTATGGGGCGAGGAGGGGCGGAGCTTAGCTGGGGGGCAATGGGCGGAGCTTCAGTGGCTCACTCCCCCTCCGTAGACTTCAATGGTGAGTGGGTCGGCCCCTATGCAGATGAGTCGGGGGCCATAGCGCGTCGCTGATTGGTCACCGTCGCGGGTTGTGGGCGGGTGGGCGGGCGGGCGGGCGCGTGGGTGGTGCCCACGTGACCGCGGTCTTTATAAGAGCACGCGCCACGACGGTTGTGGCTGTTTTTTTTGGGGGGGGCTTCTCCTCGACTGGAAGTCACGTGACTGCGGTGTCTCGCCTAGGGGTTGTCATTGTAACAGTTGTAGTATATATGTTATTTTTATTTATTTTTTACGTGGGAATTTTTTTTTTCTTTCGTTACAAATCTGTTGGTTTTAGTATTCTAAAAAAATTCTACCGGCGACGCGGCGGTAAAGTTTAATTTTTTTTTTTGGTCGTGTTCGCGCGTTTAATTTTTTATTTTATTTTTTGTGTGTGTTTTTTTTTTACGAACAAACATTCCCGTACACATGTTGTTGTTGTCGGTGGTGGTGGTTACTGGAGCGCCATAAATCGCAGCAGCAACAACAACAAAAAACCAGCGGCTCGGAAAACTGCTGAGGAGTTTTTTTTTTGCGTTCGTAATTTAACCCTTCGGAAGGATACTCTCCTCCAGTTTGAAAATAACTTTCGATTTAGTTTCCTTCCACGTAAATCCTCAAATTAATCACCTCTCGCCGCCGTCACTGCTTTTGCCCATCCCCGATTGGCTGTCTCTTCTCACCGACGCTCTGATTGGCTGTGGCTGCTCAACTCATCGCCGGCCTTCGATTGGCCCCGCGCCTCTGATCTCCTCCTCTCTGATTGGCTCTTTCTGCGTCTAACTGATCTCTGCCGTTTGGTTGGCTGCCTCCCCGTCAGCCTAGGTGACCTCATCTTTGATTGGCCCTGCCTAACGTCCCAAAACATTTTCTTCTTGCAAAGCCAACTTCCGATCTCCGACCGGCTCCGCGCCGATCTCCGAGCCCCGATTGTGCTCGACGCCGTCCACCTGCCTGTGCCCGAGACCGCCGGCCCCCCCGATTGGCCGTCGACCGCTGACCGCCGGCCCCCCCGATTGGCCGTCGGACGCTGACCGCCGGCCCCCCCGATTGGCCGTCGCAGAGACGGCAGCAGCAGCAGGAGCAGCAGCAGCAGGAGCAGGAGGAGGAGGAGCAGGAGGAGGAGCAGGAGCAGGAGTCATGATGAGTCTGTCCCACCCGCTGCCAGAGGGCTTCACGGAGCTGGAGGTGTTCGCCTTCGGCACGGCGCTCCTCATCGAGGGTTCGACTCCAACACCCCCACCCCAGACCCCCCCAAACCCCTCAGCCCCCCCCCACCCCCAGACCCCCCCAAATCCCTCAGCCCCCCATTCCCCCCCCCTAGACCCCCTCCTCTTCTCCGGGACTACCTTTAGAGCGTGACGGTGGCTAGGAGATGTTAACTACTTCTCCTGGTATGCAGCAGATTTCGACTTAAAGCTTTCCGTGACCGCAAGGATTCATCTTCTTTGGTTCTTTCGGTAAAGTCACCACCACGTAGAATGAGAATTAAAATAATAAATTGATAAAATAAAATAACACAATAAAATTCTCATTCTACGTGACTTTACCGAAATAACCAAAGAAGATGCAGCAGATTGTAGGCTTCATCCCGGACCCTGTGAGATGTTAACTACCTCGCCTGGTATGCAGGAGGTCGTGGGTTCGATCCTGGACCCTGGAGGATGTTAACTACCTCGCCTGGTGTTCAGGAGGTCGTGGGTTCGATGCCTGACCCTGTGAGATGTTAAATACCTCGCATGGTGTGCAGGAGGTCGTGGGTTCGATCCCGGACCCTGTGAGATGTTAACTACCTCGCCTGGTATGCAGGAGGTCGTGGGTTCGATCCTGGACCCTGTGAGATGTTAACTACCTCGCCTGGAGTGCAGGAGGTCGTGGGTTCGATCCCCTCATCCCCCCACACAGCCCCCTCCTCCCCCCTCTCTACTCCCGATCTATGTCCATATAAGGACCGCCTTTGTATCCCTTTAGTAACACATTCATATCCCCTTTGGGAACCCCTCATGGACCCCCCTGGGCAATTATCTGTATTCTTGCTGTTTCGCATTAACCGCCACATTCTATAGACTTCTTGATGCGATTATAGCCGTGTCTCCCGGTGTCTCTCTCTCCCCGTGTCTCTCTCTCCCCGTGTGTCTCTCCCAGTGTCTCTCTCTCTGTGTCTCTCTCCCTGTGTGTCTCTCTCTCCCCGTGTGTCTCTCTCCCCGTGTGTCTCTCCCAGTGTCTCTCTCTGTGTCTCTCTCCCTGTGTCTCTTTCTCTCCCCGTGTCTCTCTATCCCCGTGTCTCTCTCTCCGCGTGTGTCTCTCCCAGTGTCTCTCTCTCTCTGTGTGTCTCTCTCCCTGTGTCTCTCTCTCCCCGTGTCTCTCTATCCCCGTGTCTCTCTCTCCCCGTGTGTCTCTCCCAGTGTCTCTCTCTGTGTCTCTCTCCCTGTGTCTCTCTCTCCCCGTGTGTCTCTCTCCCCGTGTCTCTCTCTCTCCCCGTGTGTCTCTCCCAGTGTCTCTCTCTGTGTCTCTCTCCCTGTGTGTTTCTCTCTCCCCGTGTCTCTCTATCCCCGTGTCTCTCTCTCCCCGTGTGTCTCTCCCAGTGTCTCCCTCTCTGTGTCTCTCTCCCTGTGTCTCTCTCTCTCTCTCTCCGTGTGTCTCTCTCCCCGTGTCTCTCTCTCCCCGTGTGTCTCTCCCAGTGTCTCTCTCTCTGTGTCTCTCTCCCTGTGTGTCTCTCTCTCCCCGTGTGTCTCTCTCCCCATGTGTCTCTCTCCCCGTGTGTGTCTCTCTCCTCGTGTCTTCCCGTGTGTCTCTCCCCGTGTATCTCTCTCCGCGTCTCTCTCCCAATGTGTCTCTCTCTCTCCCCGTGTCTCTCTCTCCCCATCTCTCTCTCCCCCCGTGTCTCTCTCTCCCCCCGTGTCTCTCTCTCCCACCGTGTCTCTCTCTCCCCCCGTGTCTCTCTCTCCCCACGTGTCTCTCTCTCCCCCCGTGTCTCTCTCTCCCCGTGTCTCTCTCCCCGTGTCTTTCTCTCTCCCCGTATCTGTCTCTCTCCGTGTTTTTCTCTCTCCCCGTGTCTCTCTCTCTCTCTCTCTGTGTCTCTCTCCCCGTGTCTCTCTCCCCGTGTCTCACTCCTGGTGTCTCTGTCTCCATGTCTCTCTCCCTGTGTCTCCCTCCCCGTGTCTCCCTCCCCGTGTCTCTCTCCCCATCAATCTCTCCGTGTCTCTGTCTCTCTCTCTCCGTGTCTCTCTCCCCGTGTCTCTCTCCCTCCCCGTGTCTCTCTCCCCATCAATCTCTCCCCATCAATCTCTCCGTGTCTCTCTCTCTCTACCCGTGTCCCTCTCTCTACCAATGTCTCTCTCTACCAATGTCTCTCTCTCCCCATATGTATCTCTCTCTCTCCCCGTGTCTCCCTCCCTCCCCGTCTCTCTCTCCCCATCAATCTCTCCCCATCAATCTCTCCGTGTCTCTCTCTCTCTCTACCCGTGTCCCTCTCTCTACTAATGTCTCTCTCTACCAATGTCTCTCCCCATATGTATCTCTCTCTCTCTCTCTCTATCCGTGTCCCTCTCTCTACCAATGTCTCTCTCTACCAATGTCTCTCTCTACCAATGTCTCTCTCTCCCCATATGTATCTCTCTCTCTCCCCATGTCCCTCTCTCTACCAATGTCTCTCTCTCTACCAATGTCTCTCTCTCCCCATATGTATCTCTCTCTCTCCCCATGTCCCTCTCTCTACCAATGTCTCTCTCTACCAATGTCTCTCTCTCCCCATATGTATCTCTCTCTCCCCGTGTCCCTCTCTCTACCAATGTCTCTCTCTACCAATGTCTCTCTCTCCCCATATGTATCTCTCTCTCTCTACCCGTGTCCCTCTCTCTACCAATGTCTCTCTCTCTACCAATGTCTCTCTCTCCCCATATGTATCTCTCTCTCTCTACCCGTGTCCCTCTCTCTACCAATGTCTCTCTCTACCAATGTCTCTCTCTCCCCATATGTATCTCTATCTCTCTCTCTCCCCGTGTATGTCTCTCTCCCGTCCCTCCGTGTGTAGCTCTGCTGGGTTTCGTCCTCTGCGGCCTCACTCTCCTCACGTTCCTCTGCGTGAGCGATGCCCGCACCCCCAGCCACCTGCTCCTGCTCAACCTGAGCCTGGCCGACCTGGGGGTCTGCTCCAATGCGTTCATCGCAGCCATGTCCTCCTTCCTGCGGTGAGAGACAGACAGCTTTTGGTTAAATCTTTCATTTTAAAAAGGAGGGGGTGGTGGTGGTGGGGGTTACATAAAGCAAAGCATTACAAAAAAAACCGAAATGATGAACGGAGCAAAGTGCCGACTACACCGAGCATCCTCTTGTCTCCTGTGATCGTTAAAAATAAATACAGAGGCACGGGGAGAGAGAGAGACACACACGGAGAGAGTTAGAGAGAGGGGGAGAGAGAGGGGGAGAGAGAGAGACACACACGGAGAGAGTTAGAGAGAGAGAGGGGGAGAGAGAGACAGAGAGAGAGAGAGACCCGGAGAGAGTTAGAGAGAGGGGGAGAGAGAGACAGACAGAGAGAGACACGGAGAGAGTTAG